>NW_026783348.1:300000-456000 GCF_949774975.1 Lagenorhynchus albirostris
CCTGGACCCTTGAAGGTCATTAGAATCTATAACACTTCCAATGCTGGTGCTCAGGTGGACGAGCAGGGAGGCAGGGGGCCTGGGGACAATCAACGTCACCTGGAGGCTGCTGGGGAGAAGCTCTGACCCTCGCCCCAGGGTATGAGGGCTCCCAACTCAGCACTCAGCAGTTACAGAAGAAGGGTCTGCACCCTCAGCACTCCAAGAATGAGGAACGGGACAAAAGGCAGAGGGGGGGTTTGTCCCCAGCAAAGCCCATTAAAAATCCCTGGGAGATAAAAATAGAATCTGGGCAATAAAGTCAAGTCTAACCTTTTTTATCCTTTGTGCTTTGTCTAATTTCACGTGCTCCTAGGGTCCCGCATGCAGAGGTTCCACACCCGGCACTTCAGACCAGATTTCCTAGTGCAGAATGGCTGGGTCGACACCTCAGCTCCTGGGGCCCAGTGCAGACTCCGCGATATAGAGCCTGAGCTACAGCCAACCCGGCCCTCGAGAGCTCCGCCCCCTCCCTCCCACTGACTCTGACAGGATCTCTACACAGCAGCCCAGCCCACAGCCCACGGGGTAGTACATGCTCTCACCTCTCCATTCTCTGATCAAAATATAAAGTTTCCTTTGCTTGTGAACCAAACTCAGTCTCGATCTGTTGGCCCCAATGACACTGGGCAGGGGGACACTTGTTGGGGTCCACTCTGGAGGATCAGTAACAGAAATTGAGACTATTGTAACCTCAATGAACAGATGTGTGAGCCAAAGTGTAGTTAACATAGAACAGTGTATAAGGCTCGGGTAAAATAAGATGTTTCTAACACTTCCATTGGATATTTCCATCACTTTATTATAAGCAAGTTCAGTGAAAAGGTTTGTCTTATTTGTCAGCTCAATATTAGAGAAATGAAGTGATTTCTTTCCAAGGATGTACATCTAATAATCTTGGTTAAACCTTCAATCTTGTTTTAAATGCTTTTCCATTGAAAATGATACCTCTCTTTCAGCTCCCCCATTTCTGAGAAGTATAAAATCTTATAATTTATTATTACCAAAGGGGAAAGGTGGGAGGAGGGATAAATTAACAGTTTGGGATTAACACATACACACTGCTATGTATAAAATAGATCATCAACAAGGAACTACTGTATAGCACAGGGAACTACACTCAACATTTTGCAATAACCTATAAGGGGAAATAATCTGAAAAAGAATAGATATTTTTATTGACATCATCTATCAATGACAGTTAAAGTGTAACCTAAGGGAAGCTGGTGGTGAGTGCTTCTGACCCTGAAGACTTCAATCATCTAAAGTTTGGACTCTGCCTACTTCCCAAGGCCCTTAATGAACATATGTGTAGCCGTAGCTTAAAAAATTCCCCAGTTTGGGTTTCGGGGAGACACTGATTTTGAAAAAGCCCTGGTGTTCTCCTTACATGAATGGGACTCTTCCTACTGCTAAAACATGTCTGTCACACCCAGAGGATGGTATACCGTCTGATCGGGAAGAGTTTGGAAAAGGCATCTCATCTCCTCATCTCCTGGTGCTCGGGTTCACCCCTCCAGCGTCTTTACTAACAGTCTCCCCACTTGGAGATGTCAGCACTGTCAACATCCTGTTGCGTACAGTTTGGAATTTGTCCAGAGGATGAAGCGGAAGGATGAGGAACAATGAGAGGCAAGTCCTACGTGTTCAGACAGGCACATGTCACTCTAATTTCCAATCAGGAAGACGAATTGACCAAAGGCTAGGGTTGCCCATGGAAACAGTATCGGGCTTGAGGAAATCCCGCTGCTTTGTGGCCAGTTCCCATAAACACAAGTTGAACAATAGAACTCAGGGGCAGTAAAATTCACAAAACTGCAGAGTTGAAAATATCCATCACTGAAAAATGTCTTGAGGAAAGTCAGAGAAAAGGACTTGTAAGCAAGGGAGAATGGCAGGAAAGGGATTTGAGGAGGTAGAAAGGACTCGCCATTAAGCACAAGAAAAGGAGCTGAACATCGCCAACATTGCAGTTGGCCAAAAAGGGTGTATGCGTTTTTTTGTGTATATATTCAAGAAAAGAGCGTACACCTTTTTAGCCAACCAAACAGGTGGGCACTGGAAGTCAATACTACAAAAGACATCACTTCGCATCAGTCAGAAGAGCCATCCTCATAAAGCGTAAACAACAGAAATGCAGGACAGGGCAAGGAGAAGAGGGAGCCCTGTGAGACTTATAGTGGAAATGTATATTGCCAACGGCCATTCTGGAGAAGTGTATTGTGTTTACTAAAGCATCTAAACAATGAGCTACAGAGCATAGGGCACTTGCACTCATGGGCGTATATCTTGGGAAAAACAAAAATCGAGAGGACACAGGCACCCCAATGTTTACCCCCTCTCTGTTTAAAAGATCCTCGACTAGGATATAACTTAAATGTCTCTGGAGGGAAAAAATGGATAGAGATGTGGTACTTAGGTAGAGTGGAATATTATTCAGCCTGGAAATCAATGAAATATGGCCAGCTGTAACAACTCCGGAGGAGTTACGTATGATCATTCTAAGTGACAGAATTCAAAAAGAAGAAGACACATATCATAAGATATCACTTAAAGGTGGAATCCAAAATGGCTACACATGAAATAAATTACAAAACAAAAACATAGTCAAATATGTAGAAAACACGCATAAGGCTGCTAAACGGGAAAGGTGGGGAGGGGTGAGGCATCATCCAGGAGGTTGAAATTAGCAAAGATACCATTCCAAATACCAAACTGATAATCAACAAGGCCTACACGGTAGCTAAAAGAACTGCACTCAGCACACTCAAGTCACCGGAAAAGAATATATACGACTGGTAAGAATCTGAAAAAGAATTTATTGATGTCTCTCTGTACGTGAATCAAGTGGATGTACAGCAGCAAGAAACAGAGCTTTGAAAATCAGCTGTAACCAATATAGTAATAAATTGAAAAAAATAAACGACAGAGAGACAGAGAAAACCTCTTACAACTTTTCCTCAGGGACGGTGATGCAACATGGATTGAACACATCTAGACCCACAGCAGGATGAGACATAAGGCTGGAAACTGTTTGCGCTAAGAGAAATGTGAGGTTGGGTGAGGAAATGCACACCCTTTAAAGTAATACTACCTGGTACCCATTCAATGGGTCCCAAATCTGCAGGTTCAAGGGATCTTCCTACAGCTAAAACATGCATGGAAAACCCAGAGGACTGTACACCATGTGATCGGGAGATGTGTCTAAAATGCACCTCATTTATCCTCTCCTGGTGCTCCTGTTCACCATTCCAGCCACGTTACTTAGAAGCTCCCCACTTGGAGAATCAGCACATTTAAACTTCTGTTTCACACATTTTGCAAATTGTGAGGAGGATGAACGGGAAGAGGGGGAACCAATGAGAGAAGAGTTGTAGGGGTTTGGACGGGCACATATCACTCTAATTTCCCATTAAGAATAAGAATTAAAAAAAGGCTCAGCCTGCCTCGCCGGAGCCAAAATAGGGCCTGAAGCAATCCTGCGCGTTTGAGGCCAGCTCACAAAAGAGCAACTTAAAACATGGAGCTCAGGGTCACTGCAATTCACAAACCTGCAGAGTTATAAATGAAAACTAACGTCCAAAAATATGTTGAGGTAAGGCAAAGAAGAGGATCTGAATGCAAGACAGAATTGCAAGAAACAGATTTCAAGAGATAGATTGGACTCGTCTTTAACGCACATGAAAAGCGGCAGAATTTCGACAATGATGCAGTTGGCCCAAAAGGGCGTATGCGATTTTTCCTGATTATATCCAGGAAAAAACGCATACGCACTTTATGGGCAACGAAGCAAGCAAGCAATGCAAATGTGCACAACAAAGAAGTCTCATTTCCCACCGGTCAAAAGGGCCATCCTAAAAAATTGTAAAAACCAGAAATGCAGGACAGGCCATGGAGAACAGGGAGCCTTTATACGCTGATGGGCAGTGTGTGAACTGCCGAGAGCCACTCTGGAGAAGTGTATGGTGGTTCCTAAATCATCTAAAAACAGAGCTACAGAGCATAGGACACTTCCAATCATGGGAGTATATCTAGGGAAGTCTAAAAATCAACAAGACACAAGCACACCACAGTTTAGGGCTACTCTGTTTACAAGAACCTCAACTTCAGTACACCTTAAATATCCCAGGAAAGAGAACAATGGATAAAGAAGATGTGGTACTTATGTACAATGGAATATCTCTTCACCATGAAATCAATGTAATAAGGCTAGTAGAAGGATAAAGAGTGGATTTAGGTCCGATAATACTACTTGAAATAAGTCAAACAGAAAAAGAAACATATCATAAGATATCACTTATAGAGGGAGGGTAAATATGGCTGCACAAGAAATGAATTACAGAACAGAACAGTGTCTCACATTTAGAAAACACACTTATGTCAGCTTAAGGGGAAAGGAGAGGTGGGGTGATGCATAAAACCAGAGTTTGAAATTAGCACAGATACCGTTCAAGAAACCAAATAGGTATTAGACAAGATCTACACCTTGCTCAATGAACTGGCCTCAACACACCCTATACACCGCAGAGAAATATATCTGAGTAATAAGAATCTTAAAACCCATGTATTGATATATCTCCATAAGGGAATCAAGTGTGTGCAGAGCGGCACAAACACAGCAGTGAAAATGAGCTAAACCCCATTATAGAAATAAATTTTAAAAACAAAACGCAGAAACAATGAAAGAGAGAAAAATTCTTACAAAATTCGCTCAGGGGCTGTGATGCAACCTGGATTGACCACATATAAACCCACAGCTGGATAAGACATAAGGCTGGACACTTGGGGCTGAGAGGATTGGTGAGCTTCGGTGAGCAACTGCCGAAAGTTTAATGCAATACTTCATGCTACTCATTCCAAGGGTCCCAACACTCCAGGTTGAAGGGAATCTTCCTACAGCTAAACCATGCTTGGGAAACCCAGCGACTGGTATACCATATGATCGGGAAAGGTTTCTAAAACGCACCACATTTTTCCTCTCCTGGGGCTCCGGATCGACATTCCAGCCGCTTTACTAACAACATCCCCACAAGGAGAGTCAATACCTTTAAGTTCTGGTATCGCACAGTCTTCAGTTAGTGCGGAGGATGAATGGGAATAGGGGGAACCAGTGAGAAACTAGCTGTAGCGGTTTCAATGGGCACATGTCACTCTAATTTCACATCAGTAAGAAGAATGAACCAAAGGCACAGCAAGGTGCCCCAGAAGAAGAATAGGGCTTCAAGGAATCCTGTGGTTATGGGGCAAGATCACAAAACTAAGAGCTGAAAAATGGAGCTAAGGGCCACTGCAATTCAAAAACCTGACTTGCCCAAAAAGGGCGTATGCGTTTTTTCCTGAATATATTCAGGAAAAAACGCATACGCCCTTTTTGGCCAACCAAGCAAGCTTGCAAAGGAAATCTGCACTACAATGAAGTCTCAATTCCCCCTGGTCAAAAGGGCCATCTGAAAAAAGTGTAAAATCCAGAAAGGCAGGACAGGCCATGGAGAACTGGGAGCCATCTTATGCTGATGGGCAGGATGTAAATTGCCAACAGCCACTCTGGAGAAGTGTTTGGTGTTTCCTGAAACATCTAAAAAGCAAAGCAACAGAGCCTAGGGCACTTCCACTTATGGTACTATAGTTTAGGGCAATTAAAATCAAAAAGACACAGCCACCCCAAAGTTTGGGATGGCTCTGTTTACAAGAACCTCATATACGGTACAAGTTCAATATCGCAGAAAGTGAAAAATGGATAAAGAAGTTGTGGTACTTACGTACAATGCAATATCACTCAGCAATGAAATCTATGTCATCAGGCCCGTAGCAGCATAATGAGTGGACTAAGTACGATGAATCTAACTGAAATAAGTCACACAGAAAAAGAAACATCATAAGGTATCACTAATACACGGAATGTAAACTTGGCTACACAGGAACTGAATTCCAAAACAGAACAGGGTCTCAAATTTAGAAAACCAACTTATGCTTGCTTAAGGGGAAAGGTGAGTTGGGGTGCTGCATAAAACCAGAGATTGAAATGAGCACAGATAAAGTTCCTTAAGCCAAATATGGAATAGACAAGAGCTACTCCTTGCTCAACGAAATGGACTCAACACCCCATATTCAACGCCCAGGAATATACCTGACTAGTAAGAATCATAAAACCTATGGATTTATATATCTCTGTAAGAGAATCAAGAGTGTGTACAGCTCCATTAAAGCAGTGAAAATCAGGTAAATACCATAATAAAAATAAATTTCTTAAACAAAACACAATGACAGTGAAATAGAGAGAAATACTTAAGTAATCATTCAAGGCTTCTGATGCAACCTGCATTTACCACATCTACACCCAGAGCTGGGTGACACATAAGGCTGGACACTTGGGGCTCATAAGATTGGTGAGGTTCGGTGAGCAAATGAAGACCTTTGAAGTCATATTGCATGGTACCCATTCCAAGGGTCTCAACTCTCCAGGTTTAAGGGATACTTCCTTCAGCTAAAACATGCATGTGGAACCCAGAGTATGATCAACCGTGTGATCGGGAGACGTGTTCCAATATGTGTCAGTTTTCGTCCCCTGGTACTCGGGTGCAACATGCCAGACGCTTTACTAACACTCTCCCGACTTGGAGAGTCAGTGCCTTTAACCTCCTGTTTGGCCCAGTTTGCAATTTCTGCGGAAGATGAACAGGAATAGGGAGAACCAATGACAGACTAGCTGGAGGTGTCTGGACGGGCAAATTTAACTCTCATTTCCCACCAGGAAGGGGAATTAACCAAAGGCTCAGCGTGCCGTGCCGGAACCAGATTAGGGCCTGAAGCCATCCTGCGGTGTTGCGGCCAGCTCACGAGAAAGCGAGTTGAAGAAAGGAGCTCAGGGGCACTGTAATTCACAAACCTGCAGAGTTATAAATGACAGCTATCGTCCAAAAATATACTGAAGTAAGGCTGCCAAGAGGACTTGAAAGCGGGGCAGAATTGCAGGAAACCGATTTCAGGAGGTAGACTGGAATTGCATTGAAAGCATAGGAAAAGAGGCAGAACGTCCACAATGATGCACTTGGCCACAAAGGGCGTATGCGTTTTTTCCTGAATATATTCAGGAAAAAACGCATACGCCCTTTTTGGCCAACCAAGCAAGCTTGCAAAGGAAATCTGCACTACAATGAAGTCTCACTTCCCCCCGGTCAAAAGGGCCATCTGAAAAAAGTGTAAAATCCAGAAAGGCAGGACAGGCCATGGAGAACTGGGAGCCATCTTATGCTGATGGGCAGGATGTAAATTGCCAACAGCCACTCTGGAGAAGTGTTTGGTGTTTCCTGAAACATCTAAAAAGCAAAGCAACAGAGCCTAGGGCACTTCCACTTATGGTACTATAGTTTAGGGCAATTAAAATCAAAAAGACACAGCCACCCCAAAGTTTGGGATGGCTCTGTTTACAAGAACCTCATATACGGTACAAGTTCAATATCGCAGAAAGTGAAAAATGGATAAAGAAGTTGTGGTACTTACGTACAATGCAATATCACTCAGCAATGAAATCTATGTCATCAGGCCCGTAGCAGCATAATGAGTGGACTAAGTACGATGAATCTAACTGAAATAAGTCACACAGAAAAAGAAACATCATAAGGTATCACTAATACACGGAATGTAAACTTGGCTACACAGGAACTGAATTCCAAAACAGAACAGGGTCTCAAATTTAGAAAACCAACTTATGCTTGCTTAAGGGGAAAGGTGAGTTGGGGTGCTGCATAAAACCAGAGATTGAAATGAGCACAGATAAAGTTCCTTAAGCCAAATATGGAATAGACAAGAGCTACTCCTTGCTCAACGAAATGGACTCAACACCCCATATTCAACGCCTAGGAATATACCTGACTAGTAAGAATCATAAAACCTATGGATTTATATATCTCTGTAAGAGAATCAAGAGTGTGTACAGCTCCATTAAAGCAGTGAAAATCAGGTAAATACCATAATAAAAATAAATTTCTTAAACAAAACACAATGACAGTGAAATAGAGAGAAATACTTAAGTAATCATTCAAGGCTTCTGATGCAACCTGCATTTACCACATCTACACCCAGAGCTGGGTGACACATAAGGCTGGACACTTGGGGCTCATAAGATTGGTGAGGTTCGGTGAGCAAATGAAGACCTTTGAAGTCATATTGCATGGTACCCATTCCAAGGGTCTCAACTCTCCAGGTTTAAGGGATACTTCCTTCAGCTAAAACATGCATGTGGAACCCAGAGTATGATCAACCGTGTGATCGGGAGACGTGTTCCAATATGTGTCAGTTTTCGTCCCCTGGTACTCGGGTGCAACATGCCAGACGCTTTACTAACACTCTCCCGACTTGGAGAGTCAGTGCCTTTAACCTCCTGTTTGGCCCAGTTTGCAATTTCTGCGGAAGATGAACAGGAATAGGGAGAACCAATGACAGACTAGCTGGAGGTGTCTGGACGGGCAAATTTAACTCTCATTTCCCACCAGGAAGAGGAATTAACCAAAGGCTCAGCGTGCCGTGCCGGAACCAGATTAGGGCCTGAAGCCATCCTGCGGTGTTGCGGCCAGCTCACGAGAAAGCGAGTTGAAGAAAGGAGCTCAGGGGCACTGTAATTCACAAACCTGCAGAGTTATAAATGACAGCTATCGTCCAAAAATATACTGAAGTAAGGCTGCCAAGAGGACTTGAAAGCGGGGCAGAATTGCAGGAAACCGATTTCAGGAGGTAGACTGGAATTGCATTGAAAGCATAGGAAAAGAGGCAGAACGTCCACAATGATGCACTTGGCCACAAAGGGCGTATGCGTTTTTTCCTGAATATATTCAGGAAAAAACGCATACGCCCTTTTTGGCCAACCAAGCAAGCTTGCAAAGGAAATCTGCACTACAATGAAGTCTCACTTCCCCCTGGTCAAAAGGGCCATCTGAAAAAAGTGTAAAATCCAGAAAGGCAGGACAGGCCATGGAGAACTGGGAGCCTTGTTATGCTGATGGGCGGGATGTAAATTGCCAACAGCCACTCGGGAGAAGTGTATGGTGTTTCCTGAAACATCTAAAAAACAAAGCAACAGAGCCTAGGGCACTTCCACTTATGGTCCTATAGCTTAGGGAAATTAAAATCAAAAAGACACAGCCACCCCAAAGGTTGGGACGGCTCTGTTTACAAGAACCTGGTTTACGGTACAAGTTCAATATCGCAGAAAGTGAAAAATGGATAAAGAAGTTGTGGTACTTACGTACAATGCAGTATCACTCAGCAAGGAAATCTATGTCATCAGGCCCGTAGCAGCATAATGAGTGGATTCAGGTACGATGATTCTAACTGAAATAAGTCACACAGAAAAAGAAACATCATAAGATATCACTAATACACGGAATGTAACCTTGGCTACACAGGAACTGAATTACAAAACAGAACAGGGTCTCAAATTTAGAAACCCAACTTATGCTTGCTTAAGGGGAAAGGTGAGTTGGGGTGCTGCATAAAACCAGAGATTGAAATGAGCACAGATAAAGTTCCTTAAGCCAAATATGGAATAGACAAGAGCTACTCCTTGCTCCACGAAATGGACTCAACACCCCATATTAAATGCCTAAGAGTGTACCTGACTAGGAAGTATCTTAAAACCTATGGATTGCTATGTCTCTGAAAGAGAATCAAGTGTGTGTACAGGGGCATAAACGCAGCAGTGATAGGATTGGAGAGGTTCGGTGAGCAAATGAAGACCCTTTGAAGTCATATTGCATGGTACCCATTCCACGGGTCTCAACTCTCCAGGTTTAAGGTATTCTTCCTTCAGCTAAAACATGCATGTGGAACCCAGAGTATGATCAACCATGTGATCGGGAGACGTGTTCAAGTATGTGTCAGTTTTCATCCCGTGGTACTCGGGTGCAACATTCCAGAGGCCTTACTAACACTCTCCCGACTTGGAGAGTCAGTGCCTTTAACCTCCTGTTTGGCCCAGTTTGCAATTTCTGCGGAAGATGAACAGGAATAGGGAGAACCAATGACAGACTAGCTGGAGGTGTCTGGACGGGCAAATTTAACTCTCATTTCCCACCAGGAAGAGGAATTAACCAAAGGCTCAGCGTGCCGTGCCGGAACCAGATTAGGGCCTGAAGCCATCCT
Organism: Lagenorhynchus albirostris; assembly: GCF_949774975.1. Classification (NCBI taxonomy): domain Eukaryota; kingdom Metazoa; phylum Chordata; class Mammalia; order Artiodactyla; family Delphinidae; genus Lagenorhynchus; species Lagenorhynchus albirostris. The sequence continues at coordinate 310,177 of NW_026783348.1, forward strand.
GCGGTGTTGCGGCCAGCTCACGAGAAAGCGAGTTGAAGAAAGGAGCTCAGGGGCACTGTAATTCACAAACCTGCAGAGTTATAAATGACAGCTATCGTCCAAAAATATACTGAAGTAAGGCTGCCAAGAGGACTTGAAAGCGGGGCAGAATTGCAGGAAACCGATTTCAGGAGGTAGACTGGAATTGCATTGAAAGCATAGGAAAAGAGGCAGAACGTCCACAATGATGCACTTGGCCAAAAAGGGCGTATGCGTTTTTTCCTGAATATATTCAGGAAAAAACGCATACGCCCTTTTTGGCCAACCAAGCATGCTTGCAAAGGAAATCTGCACTACAATGAAGTCTCACTTCCCACTGGTCAAAAGGGCCATCTGAAAAAGTGTAAAATCCAGAAAGGCAGGACAGGCCATGGAGAACTGGGAGCCTTGTTATGCTGATGGGCGGGATGTAAATTGCCAACAGCCACTCGGGAGAAGTGTATGGTGTTTCCTGAAACATCTAAAAAACAAAGCAACAGAGCCTAGGGCACTTCCACTTATGGTCCTATAGCTTAGGGAAATTAAAATCAAAAGACACAGCCACCCCAAAGGTTGGGACGGCTCTGTTTACAAGAACCTGGTTTACGGTACAAGTTCAATATCGCAGAAAGTGAAAAATGGATAAAGAAGTTGTGGTACTTACGTACAATGCAATATCACTCAGCAATGAAATCTATGTCATCAGGACCGTAGCAGCATAATGAGTGGATTCAGGTACGATGATTCTAACTGAAATAAGTCACACAGAAAAAGAAACATCATAAGATATCACTAATACACGGAATGTAACCTTGGCTACACAGGAACTGAATTACAAAACAGAACAGTGTCTCAAATTTAGAAAACCAACTTATGCTTGCTTAAGGGGAAAGGTGAGTTGGGGTGCTGCATAAAACCAGAGATTGAAATGAGCACAGATAAAGTTCCTTAAGCCAAATATGGAATAGACAAGAGCTACTCCTTGCTCCACGAAATGGACTCAACACCCCATATTAAATGCCTAAGTGTGTACCTGACTAGGAAGTATCTTAAAACCTATGGATTGCTATGTCTCTGAAAGAGAATCAAGTGTGTGTACAGGGGCATAAACGCAGCAGTGATAGGATTGGAGAGGTTCGGTGAGCAAATGAAGACCCTTTGAAGTCATATTGTATGGTACCCATTCCACGGGTCTCAACTCTCCAGGTTTAAGGTATTCTTCCTTCAGCTAAAACATGCATGTGGAACCCAGAGTATGATCAACCGTGTGATCGGGAGACGTGTTCCAATATGTCTCAGTTTTCGTCCCCTGGTACTCGGGTGCAACATTCCAGACGCTTTACTAACACACTCCCGACTTGGAGAGTCAGTGCCTTTAACCTCCTGTTTGGCCCAGTTTGCAATTTCTGCGGAAGATGAACAGGAATAGGGAGAACCAATGACAGACTAGCTGGAGGTGTCTGGACGGGCAAATTTAACTCTCATTTCCCACCAGGAAAAGGAATTAACCAAAGGCTCAGCGTGCCGTGCCGGAACCAGATTAGGGCCTGAAGCCATCCTGCGGTGTTGCGGCCAGCTCACGAGAAAGCGAGTTGAAGAAAGGAGCTCAGGGGCACTGTAATTCACAAACCTGCAGAGTTATAAATGACAGCTATCGTCCAAAAATATACTGAAGTAAGGCTGCCAAGAGGACTTGAAAGCGGGGCAGAATTGCAGGAAACCGATTTCAGGAGGTAGACTGGAATTGCATTGAAAGCATAGGAAAAGAGGCAGAACGTCCACAATGATGCACTTGGCCAAAAAGGGCGTATGCGTTTTTTCCTGAATATATTCAGGAAAAAACGCATACGCCCTTTTTGGCCAACCAAGCAAGCTTGCAAAGGAAATCTGCACTACAATGAAGTCTCACTTCCCCCCGGTCAAAAGGGCCATCTGAAAAAAGTATAAAATCCAGAAAGGCAGGACAGGCCATGGAGAACTGGGAGCCTTGTTATGCTGATGGGCGGGATGTAAATTGCCAACAGCCACTCGGGAGAAGTGTATGGTGTTTCCTGAAACATCTAAAAAACAAAGCAACAGAGCCTAGGGCACTTCCACTTATGGTCCTATAGCTTAGGGAAATTAAAATCAAAAAGACACAGCCACCCCAAAATTTGGCACGGCTGTGTTTACAAGAACCACGTTTACGGTACAAATTCAATATCGCAGAAAGTGAAAAATGGATAAAGAAGTTGTGGTACTTACGTACAATGCAATATTACTCAGCAAGGAAATCTATGTCATCAGGCCCGTAGCAGCATAATGAGTGGATTCAGGTATGATGATTCTAACTGAAATAAGTCACACAGAAAAAGAAACATCATAAGATATCACTAATACACGGAATGTAAACTTGGCTACACAGGAACTGAATTCCAAAACAGAACAGGGTCTCAAATTTAGAAAACCAACTTATGCTTGCTTAAGGGGAAAGGTGAGTTGGGGTAATGCATAAAACCAGAGATTGAAATGAGCACAGATAAAGTTCCTTAAGCCAAATATGGAATAGACAAGAGCTACTCCTTGCTCAACGAAATGGATTCAACACCCCATATTAAACGCCTAACAGTGTACCTGACTAGGAAGTATCTTAAAACCTATGGACTGCTATGTCTCCGAAAGAGCATCAAGCGTGTGTGCAGGGGCATAAACGCAGCAGTGATAGGATTGGAGAGGTTCGGTGAGCAAATGAAGACCCTTTGAAGTCATATTGCATGGTACCCATTCCACGGGTCTCAATTCTCCAGGTTTAAGGTATTCTTCCTTCAGCTAAAACATGCATGTGGAACCCAGAGTATGATCAACCGTGTGATCGGGAGACGTGTTCCAATATGTCTCAGTTTTCGTCCCCTGGTACTCGGGTGCAACATTCCAGACGCTTTACTAACTCTCTCCCGACTTGGAGAGTCAGTGCCTTTAACCTCCTGTTTGGCCCAGTTTGCAATTTCTGCGGAAGATGAACAGGAATAGGGAGAACCAATGAGAGACTAGCTGGAGGTGTCTGGACGGGCAAATTTAACTCTCATTTCCCACCAGGAAGAGGAATTAACCAAAGGCTCAGCGTGCCGTGCCGGAACCAGATTAGGGCCTGAAGCTATCCTGCGGTGTTGCGGCCAGCTCACGAGAAAGCGAGTTGAAGAAAGGAGCTCAGGGGCACTGTAATTCACAAACCTGCAGAGTTATAAATGACAGCTATCGTCCAAAAATATACTGAAGTAAGGCTGCCAAGAGGACTTGAAAGCGGGGCAGAATTGCAGGAAACCGATTTCAGGAGGTAGACTGGAATTGCATTTAAAGCATAGGAAAAGAGGCAGAACGTCCACAATGATGCACTTGGCCAAAAAGGGCGTATGCGTTTTTTCCTGAATATATTCAGGAAAAAACGCATACGCCCTTTTTGGCCAACCAAGCAAGCTTGCAAAGGAAATCTGCACTACAATGAAGTCTCACTTCCCCCCGGTCAAAAGGGCCATCTGAAAAAAGTGTAAAATCCAGAAAGGCAGTACAGGCCATGGAGAACTGGGAGCCTTGTTATGCTGATGGGCGGGATGTAAATTGCCAACAGCCACTCGGGAGAAGTGTATGGTGTTTCCTGAAACATCTAAAAAACAAAGCAACAGAGCCTAGGGCACTTCCACTTATGGTCCTATTGCTTAGTTAATTTAAAATCAAAAAGACACAGCCACCCCAAAGGTTGGGACGGTTCTTTTTACTGGAATCTCTTCTTCGGCACAAGTTAAATATCCCAGAGAGCAAATAATGGATAAAGAAGTTGCGGTACTTATGTACAACAGAATACCACTCAGCAATGAAATCTATGTCACCAGGCCCGTACCAGCATAATGATTGGATTGAGGCACGATGATTCTAAGTGAAATAAGTCACACAGAAAAAGAAACATCATAAAGTATCACTAATACACGGAATGTGAACTTGGCTACACATGAACTGAATTACAAAACAGAACAGGGTCTCAAGTTTAGAAAACTAACTTATGCTTGCTTAAGGGGGAAGGTGAGTTGGGGTGCTGCATTAAACCAGAGTTTGAAATTAGCACAGATACCGTTCCATAAGCCAAATATGGAATAGACAAGACCTACCCCTTGCTCAACGAAATGGATTCAACAATGAGGTATCACCTCACACCTGGTAGAATAGGCATCATAGAAAATCTACAAGCAAAAAATGCTGGAAAGGGTGTGGAGAAAAGGAACCCTCTTCCACTATTGTTGGGAATATAAATTGATACAGTCACTATGGAGAACAATATGGAATTTCTTAAGAAACTAACAATAGAATTACCATATGATACAGCAATCCCACTACTGGACATATACCCAGACAAAACCATAAATCAAAAAGAGACATTCACCGCAATGTTCATTGCATCACTATTTACAATATCGAGGTAATGGAAGCAACCTAAATGCCCACAGACAGACGAATGCATAAAGCCGTGGTACATATATAAAATGGAATATTACTAAGCCATGAAAAGGAATGAAATTGGGTCATTTGTAGAGACGTCAATGCATCTAGAGACTGTCATACAGAGTGAAGTAAGTCAGAGAGAGAAAAACAAATCTTGTATATTCATGCATATATGTGGAACCTAGAAAACCTGTACAGATTAACCATTTTGCAAGGCATAAATAGAGCAACAGATGTAGACAACAAACGTATGGACAACAAGGGGGGAAAGCTGTTGGGGGGGGGTGGTGGGAGGAGTTGAGAGACTGGGATTGACATGTATACATTTATATGTATAAAATAGATAACCAATAAGAACCTGCTGTATAAAAATATAAAATAAAATTCAAAATTAAAAAGAAATAAAATTTAAAAAATAGAAAAAACAATTATTCCCTTCACATACATGTATTTATATGAATAAATTATTTCCATGCTTATATCTGTAAATACAAAAAAGAGGAATAAAATCTACCTTGAACCCAAAACGAAAAAGAGAAAAAAAACACAGAACCCACCAGTTCCACAGAGGAAAACCGTATCAGGGCACTTGCTCCAGTTGTAAACAATTCTGAAGTTGGTCAGTGGTGGGGAATCGTCTCCCATTCAGCCAGCAGCCCCCACGCAACAAGCGTCCTCATTGCAAAGCTGGGGCACCGTGCCGAGGCATCTGTGAGTAAACGTGAGCTGAGCCCCAGGCCAGTTGCTGCTGAACTATTCCCACCCATCCCAGGTAAAACACCTGAATATATACAAGGACTTGAAAGCCTAGAGGGAGGGCCATAGAGCCACACGAGTGACAGCATGCCGGCCGACTTGGTGCCTGCAGGCCAGCCAGGATGGTCCTGGCCCTGGGTGCTCTTCTGGAAGATGTCCATTTCCCTGCCTGAGATACCCGTCCTGTCCCTGCCCCCACTGCTTTTTTCCTTCCTCACCTCTGCCCAGGGAGAAATTCCAGCAGCAGGTATGGGTGACACATCTTCTTCTTTAGCAGGTGGCAGCCTGGCAACTGCTGCAGAAAGTCCAGCAGAGCCCCACTCACACTGGGCCACCCACAAAGCCGTGGCCTCTCACTCCCTCCCACCAGCCCAGCCCCGAGACTGCTGACAGGGCAGAGAAAATGGCGTCAGGCACGGCTGCAGGGGCTCTTGCTGCCTGGAGTGGTATTTATAGTGATCTCAACCCAGGCACACCTGGGGAGGGCTGGCCGGCACGGTAAGGCTGCCCAGGTCAGCCAATCATCACCCCTCAGGGGCTCACAGTTGCAGAAAATGGAACTTGCTGAACCGGCCAGGTCCAAGGAACAGGTGTGGGCTCCTGAGAGTCAGGATAGACAAGGGGCTGCAGCTTTGGCTTGTTTTCTAATCATTTTATCTGGCCCATGAGTGGGAGACAACTTCAAGAAAACCCTCTCCTAATGAGAGGAACCCAGGAGTCAGGGAGAGGAGGGGTGGGTGGTGGTTGGAGACAGAGGCCTGGTGCCCCGGGTGCAGTGGAAGTCTCTGGAAGACCAGGTGGAGGGAGGCCTCACGGAGTGATGCCCAGGGTCACAGACCTGTCGCAGCTGCTGTTTGTTAGTTCAAGTCCTGCTCTGAGGTGCTCTGTGTCAGCTCTGAGCGACAGGTGAGCTGGGGGTGCTCTGCAATGAGGGCTATGTGCACGGTTCCTGTGTGCCCAGCCCTGCCACGGTACCTGCAAGGGTAGCTCTGTATCCTGGGAGGGGCCTGACCACGAGAGCCCTGTGGGCTGGGGTGGGGGTGGGGTACCTGCCCAGGTGAGCTCCATATTCTGGGATTGGTCTGACCACGAGAGCCCCATGGGCTGCTGGGGACCTGGTAAAGGATGTCAGGACAGTCAGTGAAGCCACCGAGGATATACCTCCAGTTGCTCCTAATTCCTACACCCTGCTGGTCATTCTACCAACCACCAGGACATGGTATTCTGTATTAGTCTTCAATGATGCCTTCTTTTGTATTCCATTAGTCCCAGAGTCACAAGAAATTTTGGCTTGTGAGTGGCAGGACTCAACATACAACTAAAACAATACTTCCGGGCCGTCTGGCCCCAAGGGTGCAAAAATTCCCACACCATCTTTGGGGAAAGCTTAGCTAAAGACCTAAAAGTTCTACCTCTGGAAAAGGAAACCCTCCTTCAATATGCAGACGACATTCTGATCGCCAGCCCTACTAAGGAGGCCTCTGAACTACCAAGCCAATAAAGGATAGAAGTTGTCCAAGAAAAAGCTCAAATATCACAGACTGCCGTGACCTGCCTGGGCTTCATTCTCACAGAAGGTTGGAGAAGTCCATCCCAGGAAAGGGAAGAAACCATTTTCAGCCTTACCCCTTTCTAAAACTAGAAGACAGCTTAGGGGTTCCTGGGGAGGCCAGGGTTTGCTGCTTCTGGATCCCTAACTACAGTCTACTAGCTGGGCCTCTATATGAAACACTGAAAGGAAAAGATGATGATCCTTTTGAATAGAATCCAGAAGTGGCCTTTCAAGAATGGAAAGAGCAGTCAATTCAGACCCTTGCCCTGGAACTCCCTAATTTAGCTAAACCCTTTGACCTTTACATTCCCGGTGAAAGGTGAATCGCCATTGGAGAATTAGTGCAAAACCTGGGACCACTTGAAATGGAACAATGCAAGAATGCCATCCAGGTAGGATAAACTATGGTCACCAAGGGGCTTGGCCCACTGCCACATCTGGCCAAGATACTGGCGGTATCTAAAACCCTGGAAATCAGCAGCCCAAAAGGCCACCTCCCTCCTAAGGGAAAAGGACCCCACGTGGTGATCCTAACCACCAACCATGCCCTGAAGTTGCAGGGTTCGCTCCGTGGGCACACCGACCTCGAGTGAGGAGGCCCTCCAACTCCAACATCCAGAGAGATAACCGGGGGCAACAGGGCACCATGACGACTCGTGTGAACATCACTTGACCTGGAGTTTCTCTCATAAAACAACAAGAGTGTGTCCCAAAAGAGTAGACTACTGCTTGCCGGACTTACTGCACCCAGAGGGGAGCTAATAATCTTGGCGGGGGAGCCGTATATCACACTGTCACCATAGAAAAGCCTACAGACACCGTGATGATGGTGGCCAGTAAGACCGGCTGGACTCTTGTTTACTTCAAAAGGCTGTTGGCTCAGTGGCCATCATGGTCCTTGATCACCACTGACCCTGGACTGTCTGGGAGTTGAGCGGGCAGGGCTCTGACACCTGGTGCTGTTTGTACGTTAATTCAGGGGCCTAATTGAAGAAAGCGCAGACTACTGGTCAGAGCATCTAGGCTGGCAGAAACGGTCGGCCTAAGGTGGCCGAACAAATGTGGGGCGGGGTGAAACCGGCCCCCACAGCGTCTCTGCACATCTCTTTCCTGGACCCTTGAAGGTCATTAGAATCTATAACACTTCCAATGCTGGTGCTCAGGTGGACGAGCAGGGAGGCAGGGGGCCTGGGGACAATCAACGTCACCTGGAGGCTGCTGGGGAGAAGCTCTGACCCTCGCCCCAGGGTATGAGGGCTCCCAACTCAGCACTCAGCAGTTACAGAAGAAGGGTCTGCACCCTCAGCACTCCAAGAATGAGGAACGGGACAAAAGGCAGAGGGGGGGTTTGTCCCCAGCAAAGCCCATTAAAAATCCCTGGGAGATAAAAATAGAATCTGGGCAATAAAGTCAAGTCTAACCTTTTTTATCCTTTGTGCTTTGTCTAATTTCACGTGCTCCTAGGGTCCCGCATGCAGAGGTTCCACACCCGGCACTTCAGACCAGATTTCCTAGTGCAGAATGGCTGGGTCGACACCTCAGCTCCTGGGGCCCAGTGCAGACTCCGCGATATAGAGCCTGAGCTACAGCCAACCCGGCCCTCGAGAGCTCCGCCCCCTCCCTCCCACTGACTCTGACAGGATCTCTACACAGCAGCCCAGCCCACAGCCCACGGGGTAGTACATGCTCTCACCTCTCCATTCTCTGATCAAAATATAAAGTTTCCTTTGCTTGTGAACCAAACTCAGTCTCGATCTGTTGGCCCCAATGACACTGGGCAGGGGGACACTTGTTGGGGTCCACTCTGGAGGATCAGTAACAGAAATTGAGACTATTGTAACCTCAATGAACAGATGTGTGAGCCAAAGTGTAGTTAACATAGAACAGTGTATAAGGCTCGGGTAAAATAAGATGTTTCTAACACTTCCATTGGATATTTCCATCACTTTATTATAAGCAAGTTCAGTGAAAAGGTTTGTCTTATTTGTCAGCTCAATATTAGAGAAATGAAGTGATTTCTTTCCAAGGATGTACATCTAATAATCTTGGTTAAACCTTCAATCTTGTTTTAAATGCTTTTCCATTGAAAATGATACCTCTCTTTCAGCTCCCCCATTTCTGAGAAGTATAAAATCTTATAATTTATTATTACCAAAGGGGAAAGGTGGGAGGAGGGATAAATTAACAGTTTGGGATTAACACATACACACTGCTATGTATAAAATAGATCATCAACAAGGAACTACTGTATAGCACAGGGAACTACACTCAACATTTTGCAATAACCTATAAGGGGAAATAATCTGAAAAAGAATAGATATTTTTATTGACATCATCTATCAATGACAGTTAAAGTGTAACCTAAGGGAAGCTGGTGGTGAGTGCTTCTGACCCTGAAGACTTCAATCATCTAAAGTTTGGACTCTGCCTACTTCCCAAGGCCCTTAATGAACATATGTGTAGCCGTAGCTTAAAAAATTCCCCAGTTTGGGTTTCGGGGAGACACTGATTTTGAAAAAGCCCTGGTGTTCTCCTTACATGAATGGGACTCTTCCTACTGCTAAAACATGTCTGTCACACCCAGAGGATGGTATACCGTCTGATCGGGAAGAGTTTGGAAAAGGCATCTCATCTCCTCATCTCCTGGTGCTCGGGTTCACCCCTCCAGCGTCTTTACTAACAGTCTCCCCACTTGGAGATGTCAGCACTGTCAACATCCTGTTGCGTACAGTTTGGAATTTGTCCAGAGGATGAAGCGGAAGGATGAGGAACAATGAGAGGCAAGTCCTACGTGTTCAGACAGGCACATGTCACTCTAATTTCCAATCAGGAAGACGAATTGACCAAAGGCTAGGGTTGCCCATGGAAACAGTATCGGGCTTGAGGAAATCCCGCTGCTTTGTGGCCAGTTCCCATAAACACAAGTTGAACAATAGAACTCAGGGGCAGTAAAATTCACAAAACTGCAGAGTTGAAAATATCCATCACTGAAAAATGTCTTGAGGAAAGTCAGAGAAAAGGACTTGTAAGCAAGGGAGAATGGCAGGAAAGGGATTTGAGGAGGTAGAAAGGACTCGCCGTTAAGCACAAGAAAAGGAGCTGAACATTGCCAACATTGCAGTTGGCCAAAAAGGGTGTATGCGTTTTTTTGTGTATATATTCAAGAAAAGAGCGTACACCTTTTTAGCCAACCAAACAGGTGGGCACTGGAAGTCAATACTACAAAAGACATCACTTCGCATCAGTCAGAAGAGCCATCCTCATAAAGCGTAAACAACAGAAATGCAGGACAGGGCAAGGAGAAGAGGGAGCCCTGTGAGACTTATAGTGGAAATGTATATTGCCAACGGCCATTCTGGAGAAGTGTATTGTGTTTACTAAAGCATCTAAACAATGAGCTACAGAGCATAGGGCACTTGCACTCATGGGCGTATATCTTGGGAAAAACAAAAATCGAGAGGACACAGGCACCCCAATGTTTACCCCCTCTCTGTTTAAAAGATCCTCGACTAGGATATAACTTAAATGTCTCTGGAGGGAAAAAATGGATAGAGATGTGGTACTTAGGTAGAGTGGAATATTATTCAGCCTGGAAATCAATGAAATATGGCCAGCTGTAACAACTCCGGAGGAGTTACGTATGATCATTCTAAGTGACAGAATTCAAAAAGAAGAAGACACATATCATAAGATATCACTTAAAGGTGGAATCCAAAATGGCTACACATGAAATAAATTACAAAACAAAAACATAGTCAAATATGTAGAAAACACGCATAAGGCTGCTAAACGGGAAAGGTGGGGAGGGGTGAGGCATCATCCAGGAGGTTGAAATTAGCAAAGATACCATTCCAAATACCAAACTGATAATCAACAAGGCCTACACGGTAGCTAAAAGAACTGCACTCAGCACACTCAAGTCACCGGAAAAGAATATATACGACTGGTAAGAATCTGAAAGAGAATTTATTGATGTCTCTCTGTACGTGAATCAAGTGGATGTACAGCAGCAAGAAACAGAGCTTTGAAAATCAGCTGTAACCAATATAGTAATAAATTGAAAAAAATAAACGACAGAGAGACAGAGAAAACCTCTTACAACTTTTCCTCAGGGACGGTGATGCAACATGGATTGAACACATCTAGACCCACAGCAGGATGAGACATAAGGCTGGAAACTGTTTGCGCTAAGAGAAATGTGAGGTTGGGTGAGGAAATGCACACCCTTTAAAGTAATACTACCTGGTACCCATTCAATGGGTCCCAAATCTGCAGGTTCAAGGGATCTTCCTACAGCTAAAACATGCATGGAAAACCCAGAGGACTGTACACCATGTGATCGGGAGATGTGTCTAAAATGCACCTCATTTATCCTCTCCTGGTGCTCCTGTTCACCATTCCAGCCACGTTACTTAGAAGCTCCCCACTTGGAGAATCAGCACATTTAAACTTCTGTTTCACACATTTTGCAAATTGTGAGGAGGATGAACGGGAAGAGGGGGAACCAATGAGAGAAGAGTTGTAGGGGTTTGGACGGGCACATATCACTCTAATTTCCCATTAAGAATAAGAATTAAAAAAAGGCTCAGCCTGCCTCGCCGGAGCCAAAATAGGGCCTGAAGCAATCCTGCGCGTTTGAGGCCAGCTCACAAAAGAGCAACTTAAAACATGGAGCTCAGGGTCACTGCAATTCACAAACCTGCAGAGTTATAAATGAAAACTAACGTCCAAAAATATGTTGAGGTAAGGCAAAGAAGAGGATCTGAATGCAAGACAGAATTGCAAGAAACAGATTTCAAGAGATAGATTGGACTCGTCTTTAACGCACATGAAAAGCGGCAGAATTTCGACAATGATGCAGTTGGCCCAAAAGGGCGTATGCGATTTTTCCTGATTATATCCAGGAAAAAACGCATACGCACTTTATGGGCAACGAAGCAAGCAAGCAATGCAAATGTGCACAACAAAGAAGTCTCATTTCCCACCGGTCAAAAGGGCCATCCTAAAAAATTGTAAAAACCAGAAATGCAGGACAGGCCATGGAGAACAGGGAGCCTTTATACGCTGATGGGCAGTGTGTGAACTGCCGAGAGCCACTCTGGAGAAGTGTATGGTGGTTCCTAAATCATCTAAAAACAGAGCTACAGAGCATAGGACACTTCCAATCATGGGAGTATATCTAGGGAAGTCTAAAAATCAACAAGACACAAGCACACCACAGTTTAGGGCTACTCTGTTTACAAGAACCTCAACTTCAGTACACCTTAAATATCCCAGGAAAGAGAACAATGGATAAAGAAGATGTGGTACTTATGTACAATGGAATATCTCTTCACCATGAAATCAATGTAATAAGGCTAGTAGAAGGATAAAGAGTGGATTTAGGTCCGATAATACTACTTGAAATAAGTCAAACAGAAAAAGAAACATATCATAAGATATCACTTATAGAGGGAGGGTAAATATGGCTGCACAAGAAATGAATTACAGAACAGAACAGTGTCTCACATTTAGAAAACACACTTATGTCAGCTTAAGGGGAAAGGAGAGGTGGGGTGATGCATAAAACCAGAGTTTGAAATTAGCACAGATACCGTTCAAGAAACCAAATAGGTATTAGACAAGATCTACACCTTGCTCAATGAACTGGCCTCAACACACCCTATACACCGCAGAGAAATATATCTGAGTAATAAGAATCTTAAAACCCATGTATTGATATATCTCCATAAGGGAATCAAGTGTGTGCAGAGCGGCACAAACACAGCAGTGAAAATGAGCTAAACCCCATTATAGAAATAAATTTTAAAAACAAAACGCAGAAACAATGAAAGAGAGAAAAATTCTTACAAAATTCGCTCAGGGGCTGTGATGCAACCTGGATTGACCACATATAAACCCACAGCTGGATAAGACATAAGGCTGGACACTTGGGGCTGAGAGGATTGGTGAGCTTCGGTGAGCAACTGCCGAAAGTTTAATGCAATACTTCATGCTACTCATTCCAAGGGTCCCAACACTCCAGGTTGAAGGGAATCTTCCTACAGCTAAACCATGCTTGGGAAACCCAGCGACTGGTATACCATATGATCGGGAAAGGTTTCTAAAACGCACCACATTTTTCCTCTCCTGGGGCTCCGGATCGACATTCCAGCCGCTTTACTAACAACATCCCCACAAGGAGAGTCAATGCCTTTAAGTTCTGGTATCGCACAGTCTTCAGTTAGTGCGGAGGATGAATGGGAATAGGGGGAACCAGTGAGAAACTAGCTGTAGCGGTTTCAATGGGCACATGTCACTCTAATTTCACATCAGTAAGAAGAATGAACCAAAGGCACAGCAAGGTGCCCCAGAAAAAGAATAGGGCTTCAAGGAATCCTGTGGTTATGGGGCAAGATCACAAAACTAAGAGCTGAAAAATGGAGCTAAGGGCCACTGCAATTCAAAAACCTGACTTGCCCAAAATGGGCGTATGTGTTTTTTCCTGAATATATTCAGGAAAAAACGCATACGCCCTTTTTGGCCAACCAAGCAAGCTTGCAAAGGAAATCTGCACTACAATGAAGTCTCACTTCCCCCCGGACAAAAGGGCCATCTGAAAAAAGTGTAAAATCCAGAAAGGCAGGACAGGCCATGGAGAACTGGGAGCCTTGTTATGCTGATGGGCGGGATGTCAATTGCCAACAGCCACTCGGGAGAAGTGTATGGTGTTTCCTGAAACATCTAAAAAACAAAGCAACAGAGCCTAGGGCACTTCCACTTATGGTCCTATAGCTTAGGGAAATTAAAATCAAAAAGACACAGCCACCCCAAAGGTTGGGACGGCTCTGTTTACAAGAACCTGGTTTACGGTACAAGTTCAATATCGCAGAAAGTGAAAAATGGATAAAGAAGTTGTGGTACTTACGTACAATGCAGTATCACTCAGCAATGAAATCTATGTCATCAGGCCCGTAGCAGCATAATGAGTGGATTCAGGTATGATGATTCTAACTGAAATAAGTCACACAGAAAAAGAACATCATAAGATATCACTAATACACGGAATGTAAACTTGGCTACACAGGAACTGAATTACAAAACAGAACAGGGTCTCAAATATAGAAAACCAACATATGCTTGCTTAAGGGGAAAGGTGAGTTGGGGTGCTGCATAAAACCAGAGATTGAAATGAGCACAGATAAAGTTCCTTAAGCCAAATATGGAATAGACAAGAGCTACTCCTTGCTCAACGAAATGGACTCAACACCCCATATTAAACGCCTAAGAATGTACCTGACTAGGAAGTATCTTAAAACCTATGGATTGCTATGTCTCCGAAAGAGAATCAAGCGTGTGTGCAGGGGCATAAACGCAGCAGTGATAGGACTGGAGAGGTTCGGTGAGCAAATGAAGACCCTTTGAAGTCATATTGCATGGTACCCATTCCACGGGTCTCAACTCTCCAGGTTTAAGGTATTCTTCCTTCAGCTAAAACATGCATGTGGAACCCAGAGTATGATCAACCGTGTGATCGGGAGACGTGTTCCAATATGTGTCAGTTTTCGTCCCCTGGTACTCGGGTGCAACATTCCAGACGCTTTACTAACACTCTCCCGACTTGGAGAGTCAGTGCCTTTAACCTCCTGTTTGGCCCAGTTTGCAATTTCTGCGGAAGATGAACAGGAATAGGGAGAACCAATGACAGACTAGCTGGAGGTGTCTGGACGGGCAAATTTAACTCTCATTTCCCACCAGGAAGAGGAATTAACCAAAGGCTCAGCGTGCCGTGCCGGAACCAGATTAGGGCCTGAAGCCATCCTGCGGTGTTGCGGCCAGCTCACGAGAAAGCGAGTTGAAGAAAGGAGCTCAGGGGCACTGTAATTCACAAACCTGCAGAGTTATAAATGACAGCTATCGTCCAAAAATATACTGAAGTAAGGCTGCCAAGAGGACTTGAAAGCGGGGCAGAATTGCAGGAAACCGATTTCAGGAGGTAGACTGGAATTGCATTGAAAGCATAGGAAAAGAGGCAGAACGTCCACAATGATGCACTTGGCCACAAAGGGCGTATGCGTTTTTTCCTGAATATATTCAGGAAAAAACGCATACGCCCTTTTTGGCCAACCAAGCAAGCTTGCAAAGGAAATCTGCACTACAATGAAGTCTCACTTCCCCCCGGTCAAAAGGGCCATCTGAAAAAAGTGTAAAATCCAGAAAGGCAGGACAGGCCATGGAGAACTGGGAGCCTTGTTATGCTGATGGGCGGGATGTAAATTGCCAACAGCCACTCGGGAGAAGTGTATGGTGTTTCCTGAAACATCTAAAAAACAAAGCAACAGAGCCTAGGGCACTTCCACTTATGGTCCTATAGCTTAGGGAAATTAAAATCAAAAAGACACAGCCACCCCAAAGGTTGGGATGGCTCTGTTTACAAGAACCTCATATACGGTACAAGTTCAATATCGCAGAAAGTGAAAAATGGATAAAGAAGTTGTGGTACTTACGTACAATGCAATATCACTCAGCAAGGAAATCTATGTCATCAGGCCCGTAGCAGCATAATGAGTGGACTAAGTACGATGAATCTAACTGAAATAAGTCACACAGAAAAAGAAACATCATAAGGTATCACTAATACACGGAATGTAAACTTGGCTACACAGGAACTGAATTCCAAAACAGAACAGGGTCTCAAATTTAGAAAACCAACTTATGCTTGCTTAAGGGGAAAGGTGAGTTGGGGTGCTGCATAAAACCAGAGATTGAAATGAGCACAGATAAAGTTCCTTAAGCCAAATATGGAATAGACAAGAGCTACTCCTTGCTCAACGAAATGGACTCAACACCCCATATTCAACGCCTAGGAATATACCTGACTAGTAAGAATCATAAAACCTATGGATTTATATATCTCTGTAAGAGAATCAAGAGTGTGTACAGCTCCATTAAAGCAGTGAAAATCAGGTAAATACCATAATAAAAATAAATTTCTTAAACAAAACACAATGACAGTGAAATAGAGAGAAATACTTAAGTAATCATTCAAGGCTTCTGATGCAACCTGCATTTACCACATCTACACCCAGAGCTGGGTGACACATAAGGCTGGACACTTGGGGCTCATAAGATTGGTGAGGTTCGGTGAGCAAATGAAGACCTTTGAAGTCATATTGCATGGTACCCATTCCAAGGGTCTCAACTCTCCAGGTTTAAGGGATACTTCCTTCAGCTAAAACATGCATGTGGAACCCAGAGTATGATCAACCGTGTGATCGGGAGACGTGTTCCAATATGTGTCAGTTTTCGTCCCCTGGTACTCGGGTGCAACATGCCAGACGCTTTACTAACACTCTCCCGACTTGGAGAGTCAGTGCCTTTAACCTCCTGTTTGGCCCAGTTTGCAATTTCTGCGGAAGATGAACAGGAATAGGGAGAACCAATGACAGACTAGCTGGAGGTGTCTGGACGGGCAAATTTAACTCTCATTTCCCACCAGGAAGAGGAATTAACCAAAGGCTCAGCGTGCCGTGCCGGAACCAGATTAGGGCCTGAAGCCATCCTGCGGTGTTGCGGCCAGCTCACGAGAAAGCGAGTTGAAGAAAGGAGCTCAGGGGCACTGTAATTCACAAACCTGCAGAGTTATAAATGACAGCTATCGTCCAAAAATATACTGAAGTAAGGCTGCCAAGAGGACTTGAAAGCGGGGCAGAATTGCAGGAAACCGATTTCAGGAGGTAGACTGGAATTGCATTGAAAGCATAGGAAAAGAGGCAGAACGTCCACAATGATGCACTTGGCCACAAAGGGCGTATGCGTTTTTTCCTGAATATATTCAGGAAAAAACGCATACGCCCTTTTTGGCCAACCAAGCAAGCTTGCAAAGGAAATCTGCACTACAATGAAGTCTCACTTCCCCCCGGTCAAAAGGGCCATCTGAAAAAAGTGTAAAATCCAGAAAGGCAGGACAGGCCATGGAGAACTGGGAGCCATCTTATGCTGATGGGCAGGATGTAAATTGCCAACAGCCACTCTGGAGAAGTGTTTGGTGTTTCCTGAAACATCTAAAAAGCAAAGCAACAGAGCCTAGGGCACTTCCACTTATGGTACTATAGTTTAGGGCAATTAAAATCAAAAAGACACAGCCACCCCAAAGTTTGGGATGGCTCTGTTTACAAGAACCTCATATACGGTACAAGTTCAATATCGCAGAAAGTGAAAAATGGATAAAGAAGTTGTGGTACTTACGTACAATGCAATATCACTCAGCAATGAAATCTATGTCATCAGGCCCGTAGCAGCATAATGAGTGGACTAAGTACGATGAATCTAACTGAAATAAGTCACACAGAAAAAGAAACATCATAAGGTATCACTAATACACGGAATGTAAACTTGGCTACACAGGAACTGAATTCCAAAACAGAACAGGGTCTCAAATTTAGAAAACCAACTTATGCTTGCTTAAGGGGAAAGGTGAGTTGGGGTGCTGCATAAAACCAGAGATTGAAATGAGCACAGATAAAGTTCCTTAAGCCAAATATGGAATAGACAAGAGCTACTCCTTGCTCAACGAAATGGACTCAACACCCCATATTCAACGCCTAGGAATATACCTGACTAGTAAGAATCATAAAACCTATGGATTTATATATCTCTGTAAGAGAATCAAGAGTGTGTACAGCTCCATTAAAGCAGTGAAAATCAGGTAAATACCATAATAAAAATAAATTTCTTAAACAAAACACAATGACAGTGAAATAGAGAGAAATACTTAAGTAATCATTCAAGGCTTCTGATGCAACCTGCATTTACCACATCTACACCCAGAGCTGGGTGACACATAAGGCTGGACACTTGGGGCTCATAAGATTGGTGAGGTTCGGTGAGCAAATGAAGACCTTTGAAGTCATATTGCATGGTACCCATTCCAAGGGTCTCAACTCTCCAGGTTTAAGGGATACTTCCTTCAGCTAAAACATGCATGTGGAACCCAGAGTATGATCAACCGTGTGATCGGGAGACGTGTTCCAATATGTGTCAGTTTTCGTCCCCTGGTACTCGGGTGCAACATGCCAGACGCTTTACTAACACTCTCCCGACTTGGAGAGTCAGTGCCTTTAACCTCCTGTTTGGCCCAGTTTGCAATTTCTGCGGAAGATGAACAGGAATAGGGAGAACCAATGACAGACTAGCTGGAGGTGTCTGGACGGGCAAATTTAACTCTCATTTCCCACCAGGAAGAGGAATTAACCAAAGGCTCAGCGTGCCGTGCCGGAACCAGATTAGGGCCTGAAGCCATCCTGCGGTGTTGCGGCCAGCTCACGAGAAAGCGAGTTGAAGAAAGGAGCTCAGGGGCACTGTAATTCACAAACCTGCAGAGTTATAAATGACAGCTATCGTCCAAAAATATACTGAAGTAAGGCTGCCAAGAGGACTTGAAAGCGGGGCAGAATTGCAGGAAACCGATTTCAGGAGGTAGACTGGAATTGCATTGAAAGCATAGGAAAAGAGGCAGAACGTCCACAATGATGCACTTGGCCACAAAGGGCGTATGCGTTTTTTCCTGAATATATTCAGGAAAAAACGCATACGCCCTTTTTGGCCAACCAAGCAAGCTTGCAAAGGAAATCTGCACTACAATGAAGTCTCACTTCCCCCCGGTCAAAAGGGCCATCTGAAAAAAGTGTAAAATCCAGAAAGGCAGGACAGGCCATGGAGAACTGGGAGCCATCTTATGCTGATGGGCAGGATGTAAATTGCCAACAGCCACTCTGGAGAAGTGTTTGGTGTTTCCTGAAACATCTAAAAAGCAAAGCAACAGAGCCTAGGGCACTTCCACTTATGGTACTATAGTTTAGGGCAATTAAAATCAAAAAGACACAGCCACCCCAAAGTTTGGGATGGCTCTGTTTACAAGAACCTCATATACGGTACAAGTTCAATATCGCAGAAAGTGAAAAATGGATAAAGAAGTTGTGGTACTTACGTACAATGCAATATCACTCAGCAATGAAATCTATGTCATCAGGCCCGTAGCAGCATAATGAGTGGACTAAGTACGATGAATCTAACTGAAATAAGTCACACAGAAAAAGAAACATCATAAGGTATCACTAATACACGGAATGTAAACTTGGCTACACAGGAACTGAATTCCAAAACAGAACAGGGTCTCAAATTTAGAAAACCAACTTATGCTTGCTTAAGGGGAAAGGTGAGTTGGGGTGCTGCATAAAACCAGAGATTGAAATGAGCACAGATAAAGTTCCTTAAGCCAAATATGGAATAGACAAGAGCTACTCCTTGCTCAACGAAATGGACTCAACACCCCATATTCAACGCCTAGGAATATACCTGACTAGTAAGAATCATAAAACCTATGGATTTATATATCTCTGTAAGAGAATCAAGAGTGTGTACAGCTCCATTAAAGCAGTGAAAATCAGGTAAATACCATAATAAAAATAAATTTCTTAAACAAAACACAATGACAGTGAAATAGAGAGAAATACTTAAGTAATCATTCAAGGCTTCTGATGCAACCTGCATTTACCACATCTACACCCAGAGCTGGGTGACACATAAGGCTGGACACTTGGGGCTCATAAGATTGGTGAGGTTCGGTGAGCAAATGAAGACCTTTGAAGTCATATTGCATGGTACCCATTCCAAGGGTCTCAACTCTCCAGGTTTAAGGGATACTTCCTTCAGCTAAAACATGCATGTGGAACCCAGAGTATGATCAACCGTGTGATCGGGAGACGTGTTCCAATATGTGTCAGTTTTCGTCCCCTGGTACTCGGGTGCAACATGCCAGACGCTTTACTAACACTCTCCCGACTTGGAGAGTCAGTGCCTTTAACCTCCTGTTTGGCCCAGTTTGCAATTTCTGCGGAAGATGAACAGGAATAGGGAGAACCAATGACAGACTAGCTGGAGGTGTCTGGACGGGCAAATTTAACTCTCATTTCCCACCAGGAAGAGGAATTAACCAAAGGCTCAGCGTGCCGTGCCGGAACCAGATTAGGGCCTGAAGCCATCCTGCGGTGTTGCGGCCAGCTCACGAGAAAGCGAGTTGAAGAAAGGAGCTCAGGGGCACTGTAATTCACAAACCTGCAGAGTTATAAATGACAGCTATCGTCCAAAAATATACTGAAGTAAGGCTGCCAAGAGGACTTGAAAGCGGGGCAGAATTGCAGGAAACCGATTTCAGGAGGTAGACTGGAATTGCATTGAAAGCATAGGAAAAGAGGCAGAACGTCCACAATGATGCACTTGGCCACAAAGGGCGTATGCGTTTTTTCCTGAATATATTCAGGAAAAAACGCATACGCCCTTTTTGGCCAACCAAGCAAGCTTGCAAAGGAAATCTGCACTACAATGAAGTCTCACTTCCCCCCGGTCAAAAGGGCCATCTGAAAAAAGTGTAAAATCCAGAAAGGCAGGACAGGCCATGGAGAACTGGGAGCCATCTTATGCTGATGGGCAGGATGTAAATTGCCAACAGCCACTCTGGAGAAGTGTTTGGTGTTTCCTGAAACATCTAAAAAGCAAAGCAACAGAGCCTAGGGCACTTCCACTTATGGTACTATAGTTTAGGGCAATTAAAATCAAAAAGACACAGCCACCCCAAAGTTTGGGATGGCTCTGTTTACAAGAACCTCATATACGGTACAAGTTCAATATCGCAGAAAGTGAAAAATGGATAAAGAAGTTGTGGTACTTACGTACAATGCAATATCACTCAGCAATGAAATCTATGTCATCAGGCCCGTAGCAGCATAATGAGTGGACTAAGTACGATGAATCTAACTGAAATAAGTCACACAGAAAAAGAAACATCATAAGGTATCACTAATACACGGAATGTAAACTTGGCTACACAGGAACTGAATTCCAAAACAGAACAGGGTCTCAAATTTAGAAAACCAACTTATGCTTGCTTAAGGGGAAAGGTGAGTTGGGGTGCTGCATAAAACCAGAGATTGAAATGAGCACAGATAAAGTTCCTTAAGCCAAATATGGAATAGACAAGAGCTACTCCTTGCTCAACGAAATGGACTCAACACCCCATATTCAACGCCTAGGAATATACCTGACTAGTAAGAATCATAAAACCTATGGATTTATATATCTCTGTAAGAGAATCAAGAGTGTGTACAGCTCCATTAAAGCAGTGAAAATCAGGTAAATACCATAATAAAAATAAATTTCTTAAACAAAACACAATGACAGTGAAATAGAGAGAAATACTTAAGTAATCATTCAAGGCTTCTGATGCAACCTGCATTTACCACATCTACACCCAGAGCTGGGTGACACATAAGGCTGGACACTTGGGGCTCATAAGATTGGTGAGGTTCGGTGAGCAAATGAAGACCTTTGAAGTCATATTGCATGGTACCCATTCCAAGGGTCTCAACTCTCCAGGTTTAAGGGATACTTCCTTCAGCTAAAACATGCATGTGGAACCCAGAGTATGATCAACCGTGTGATCGGGAGACGTGTTCCAATATGTGTCAGTTTTCGTCCCCTGGTACTCGGGTGCAACATGCCAGACGCTTTACTAACACTCTCCCGACTTGGAGAGTCAGTGCCTTTAACCTCCTGTTTGGCCCAGTTTGCAATTTCTGCGGAAGATGAACAGGAATAGGGAGAACCAATGACAGACTAGCTGGAGGTGTGTGGACGGGCAAATTTAACTCTCATTTCCCACCAGGAAGAGGAATTAACCAAAGGCTCAGCGTGCCGTGCCGGAACCAGATTAGGGCCTGAAGCCATCCTGCGGTGTTGCGGCCAGCTCACGAGAAAGCGAGTTGAAGAAAGGAGCTCAGGGGCACTGTAATTCACAAACCTGCAGAGTTATAAATGACAGCTATCGTCCAAAAATATACTGAAGTAAGGCTGCCAAGAGGACTTGAAAGCGGGGCAGAATTGCAGGAAACCGATTTCAGGAGGTAGACTGGAATTGCATTGAAAGCATAGGAAAAGAGGCAGAACGTCCACAATGATGCACTTGGCCACAAAGGGCGTAGGCGTTTTTTCCTGAATATATTCAGGAAAAAACGCATACGCCCTTTTTGGCCAACCAAGCAAGCTTGCAAAGGAAATCTGCACTACAATGAAGTCTCACTTCCCCCCGGTCAAAAGGGCCATCTGAAAAAAGTGTAAAATCCAGAAAGGCAGGACAGGCCATGGAGAACTGGGAGCCTTGTTATGCTGATGGGCGGGATGTAAATTGCCAACAGCCACTCGGGAGAAGTGTATGGTGTTTCCTGAAACATCTAAAAAACAAAGCAACAGAGCCTAGGGCACTTCCACTTATGGTCCTATAGCTTAGGGAAATTAAAATCAAAAAGACACAGCCACCCCAAAGGTTGGGACAGCTCTGTTTACAAGAACCTGGTTTACGGTACAAGTTCAATATCGCAGAAAGTGAAAAATGGATAAAGAAGTTGTGGTACTTACGTACAATGCAGTATCACTCAGCAATGAAATCTATGTCATCAGGCCCGTAGCAGCATAATGAGTGGATTCAGGTACGATGATTCTAACTGAAATAAGTCACACAGGAAAAGAAACATCATAAGATATCACTAATACACGGAATGTAACCTTGGCTACACAGGAACTGAATTACAAAACAGAACAGGGTCTCAAATTTAGAAACCCAACTTATGCTTGCTTAAGGGGAAAGGTGAGTTGGGGTGCTGCATAAAACCAGAGATTGAAATGAGCACAGATAAAGTTCCTTAAGCCAAATATGGAATAGACAAGAGCTACTCCTTGCTCAACGAAATGGACTCAACACCCCATATTAAATGCCTAAGAGTGTACCTGACTAGGAAGTATCTTAAAACCTATGGATTGCTATGTCTCTGAAAGAGAATCAAGTGTGTGTACAGGGGCATAAACGCAGCAGTGATAGGATTGGAGAGGTTCGGTGAGCAAATGAAGACCCTTTGAAGTCATATTGCATGGTACCCATTCCACGGGTCTCAACTCTCCAGGTTTAAGGTATTCTTCCTTCAGCTAAAACATGCATGTGGAACCCAGAGTATGATCAACCATGTGATCGGGAGACGTGTTCAAGTATGTGTCAGTTTTCATCCCGTGGTACTCGGGTGCAACATTCCAGAGGCCTTACTAACACTCTCCCGACTTGGAGAGTCAGTGCCTTTAACCTCCTGTTTGGCCCAGTTTGCAATTTCTGCGGAAGATGAACAGGAATAGGGAGAACCAATGACAGACTAGCTGGAGGTGTCTGGACGGGCAAATTTAACTCTCATTTCCCACCAGGAAGAGGAATTAACCAAAGGCTCAGCGTGCCGTGCCGGAACCAGATTAGGGCCTGAAGCCATCCTGCGGTGTTGCGGCCAGCTCACGAGAAAGCGAGTTGAAGAAAGGAGCTCAGGGGCACTGTAATTCACAAACCTGCAGAGTTATAAATGACAGCTATCGTCCAAAAATATACTGAAGTAAGGCTGCCAAGAGGACTTGAAAGCGGGGCAGAATTGCAGGAAACCGATTTCAGGAGGTAGACTGGAATTGCATTGAAAGCATAGGAAAAGAGGCAGAACGTCCACAATGATGCACTTGGCCACAAAGGGCGTATGCGTTTTTTCCTGAATATATTCAGGAAAAAACGCATACGCCCTTTTTGGCCAACCAAGCAAGCTTGCAAAGGAAATCTGCACTACAATGAAATCTCACTTCCCCCCGGTCAAAAGGGCCATCTGAAAAAAGTGTAAAATCCAGAAAGGCAGGACAGGCCATGGAGAACTGGGAGCCTTGTTATGCTGATGGGCGGGATGTAAATTGCCAACAGCCACTCGGGAGAAGTGTATGGTGTTTCCTGAAACATCTAAAAAACAAAGCAACAGAGCCTAGGGCACTTCCACTTATGGTCCTATAGCTTAGGGAAATTAAAATCAAAAAGACAGAGCCACCCAAAAGGTTGGGACGGCTCTGTTTACAAGAACCTGGTTTACGGTACAAGTTCAATATCGCAGAAAGTGAAAAATGGATAAAGAAGTTGTGGTACTTACGTACAATGCAGTATCACTCAGCAATGAAATCTATGTCATCAGGCCCGTAGCAGCATAATGAGTGGATTCAGGTACGATGATTCTAACTGAAATAAGTCACACAGAAAAAGAAACATCATAAGATATCACTAATACACGGAATGTAAACTTGGCTACAGAGGAACTGAATTACAAAACAGAACAGGGTCTCAAATTTAGAAAACCAACTTATGCTTGCTTAAGGGGAAAGGTGAGTTGGGGTGCTGCATAAAACCAGAGATTGAAATGAGCACAGATAAAGTTCCTTAAGCCAAATATGGAATAGACAAGAGCTACTCCTTGCTCCACGAAATGGACTCAACACCCCATATTAAATGCCTAAGAGTGTACCTGACTAGGAAGTATCTTAAAACCTATGGATTGCTATGTCTCTGAAAGAGAATCAAGTGTGTGTACAGGGGCATAAACGCAGCAGTGATAGGATTGGAGAGGTTCGGTGAGCAAATGAAGACCTTTGAAGTCATATTGCATGGTACCCATTCCACGGGTCTCAACTCTCCAGGTTTAAGGTATTCTTCCTTCAGCTAAAACATGCATGTGGAACCCAGAGTATGATCAACCGTGTGATCGGGAGACGTGTTCCAATATGTCTCAGTTTTCGACCCCTGGTACTCGGGTGCAACATTCCAGACGCTTTACTAACACTCTCCCGACTTGGAGAGTCAGTGCCTTTAACCTCCTGTTTGGCCCAGTTTGCAATTTCTGCGGAAGATGAACAGGAATAGGGAGAACCAATGACAGACTAGCTGGAGGTGTGTGGACGGGCAAATTTAACTCTCATTTCCCACCAGGAAGAGGAATTAACCAAAGGCTCAGCGTGCCGTGCCGGAACCAGATTAGGGCCTGAAGCCATCCTGCGGTGTTGCGGCCAGCTCACGAGAAAGCGAGTTGAAGAAAGGAGCTCAGGGGCACTGTAATTCACAAACCTGCAGAGTTATAAATGACAGCTATCGTCCAAAAATATACTGAAGTAAGGCTGCCAAGAGGACTTGAAAGCGGGGCAGAATTGCAGGAAACCGATTTCAGGAGGTAGACTGGAATTGCATTGAAAGCATAGGAAAAGAGGCAGAACGTCCACAATGATGCACTTGGCCACAAAGGGCGTAGGCGTTTTTTCCTGAATATATTCAGGAAAAAACGCATACGCCCTTTTTGGCCAACCAAGCAAGCTTGCAAAGGAAATCTGCACTACAATGAAGTCTCACTTCCCCCCGGTCAAAAGGGCCATCTGAAAAAAGTGTAAAATCCAGAAAGGCAGGACAGGCCATGGAGAACTGGGAGCCTTGTTATGCTGATGGGCGGGATGTAAATTGCCAACAGCCACTCGGGAGAAGTGTATGGTGTTTCCTGAAACATCTAAAAAACAAAGCAACAGAGCCTAGGGCACTTCCACTTATGGTCCTATAGCTTAGGGAAATTAAAATCAAAAAGACACAGCCACCCCAAAGGTTGGGACGGCTCTGTTTACAAGAACCTGGTTTACGGTACAAGTTCAATATCGCAGAAAGTGAAAAATGGATAAAGAAGTTGTGGTACTTACGTACAATGCAGTATCACTCAGCAATGAAATCTATGTCATCAGGCCCGTAGCAGCATAATGAGTGGATTCAGGTACGATGATTCTAACTGAAATAAGTCACACAGGAAAAGAAACATCATAAGATATCACTAATACACGGAATGTAACCTTGGCTACACAGGAACTGAATTACAAAACAGAACAGGGTCTCAAATTTAGAAAACCAACTTATGCTTGCTTAAGGGGAAAGGTGAGTTGGGGTGCTGCATAAAACCAGAGATTGAAATGAGCACAGATAAAGTTCCTTAAGCCAAATATGGAATAGACAAGAGCTACTCCTTGCTCAACGAAATGGACTCAACACCCCATATTAAACGGCTAAGAATGTACCTGACTAGGAAGTATCTTAAAACCTATGGATTGCTATGTCTCCGAAAGAGAATCAAGCGTGTGTGCAGGGGCATAAACGCAGCAGTGATAGGACTGGAGAGGTTCGGTGAGCAAATGAAGACCCTTTGAAGTCATATTGCATGGTACCCATTCCACGGGTCTCAACTCTCCAGGTTTAAGGTATTCTTCCTTCAGCTAAAACATGCATGTGGAACCCAGAGTATGATCAACCGTGTGATCGGGAGACGTGTTCCAATATGTGTCAGTTTTCGTCCCCTGGTACTCGGGTGCAACATTCCAGACGCTTTACTAACACTCTCCCGACTTGGAGAGTCAGTGCCTTTAACCTCCTGTTTGGCCCAGTTTGCAATTTCTGCGGAAGATGAACAGGAATAGGGAGAACCAATGACAGACTAGCTGGAGGTGTCTGGACGGGCAAATTTAACTCTCATTTCCCACCAGGAAGAGGAATTAACCAAAGGCTCAGCGTGCCGTGCCGGAACCAGATTAGGGCCTGAAGCCATCCTGCGGTGTTGCGGCCAGCTCACGAGAAAGCGAGTTGAAGAAAGGAGCTCAGGGGCACTGTAATTCACAAACCTGCAGAGTTATAAATGACAGCTATCGTCCAAAAATATACTGAAGTAAGGCTGCCAAGAGGACTTGAAAGCGGGGCAGAATTGCAGGAAACCGATTTCAGGAGGTAGACTGGAATTGCATTGAAAGCATAGGAAAAGAGGCAGAACGTCCACAATGATGCACTTGGCCACAAAGGGCGTATGCGTTTTTTCCTGAATATATTCAGGAAAAAACGCATACGCCCTTTTTGGCCAACCAAGCAAGCTTGCAAAGGAAATCTGCACTACAATGAAGTCTCACTTCCCCCCGGTCAAAAGGGCCATCTGAAAAAAGTGTAAAATCCAGAAAGGCAGGACAGGCCATGGAGAACTGGGAGCCTTGTTATGCTGATGGGCGGGATGTAAATTGCCAACAGCCACTCGGGAGAAGTGTATGGTGTTTCCTGAAACATCTAAAAAACAAAGCAACAGAGCCTAGGGCACTTCCACTTATGGTCCTATAGCTTAGGGAAATTAAAATCAAAAAGACACAGCCACCCCAAAGGTTGGGATGGCTCTGTTTACAAGAACCTCATATACGGTACAAGTTCAATATCGCAGAAAGTGAAAAATGGATAAAGAAGTTGTGGTACTTACGTACAATGCAATATCACTCAGCAATGAAATCTATGTCATCAGGCCCGTAGCAGCATAATGAGTGGACTAAGTACGATGAATCTAACTGAAATAAGTCACACAGAAAAAGAAACATCATAAGGTATCACTAATACACGGAATGTAAACTTGGCTACACAGGAACTGAATTCCAAAACAGAACAGGGTCTCAAATTTAGAAAACCAACTTATGCTTGCTTAAGGGGAAAGGTGAGTTGGGGTGCTGCATAAAACCAGAGATTGAAATGAGCACAGATAAAGTTCCTTAAGCCAAATATGGAATAGACAAGAGCTACTCCTTGCTCAACGAAATGGACTCAACACCCCATATTCAACGCCTAGGAATATACCTGACTAGTAAGAATCATAAAACCTATGGATTTATATATCTCTGTAAGAGAATCAAGAGTGTGTACAGCTCCATTAAAGCAGTGAAAATCAGGTAAATACCATAATAAAAATAAATTTCTTAAACAAAACACAATGACAGTGAAATAGAGAGAAATACTTAAGTAATCATTCAAGGCTTCTGATGCAACCTGCATTTACCACATCTACACCCAGAGCTGGGTGACACATAAGGCTGGACACTTGGGGCTCATAAGATTGGTGAGGTTCGGTGAGCAAATGAAGACCTTTGAAGTCATATTGCATGGTACCCATTCCAAGGGTCTCAACTCTCCAGGTTTAAGGGATACTTCCTTCAGCTAAAACATGCATGTGGAACCCAGAGTATGATCAACCGTGTGATCGGGAGACGTGTTCCAATATGTCTCAGTTTTCGTCCCCTGGTACTCGGGTGCAACATGCCAGACGCTTTACTAACACTCTCCCGACTTGGAGAGTCAGTGCCTTTAACCTCCTGTTTGGCCCAGTTTGCAATTTCTGCGGAAGATGAACAGGAATAGGGAGAACCAATGACAGACTAGCTGGAGGTGTCTGGACGGGCAAATTTAACTCTCATTTCCCACCAGGAAGAGGAATTAACCAAAGGCTCAGCGTGCCGTGCCGGAACCAGATTAGGGCCTGAAGCCATCCTGCGGTGTTGCGGCCAGCTCACGAGAAAGCGAGTTGAAGAAAGGAGCTCAGGGGCACTGTAATTCACAAACCTGCAGAGTTATAAATGACAGCTATCGTCCAAAAATATACTGAAGTAAGGCTGCCAAGAGGACTTGAAAGCGGGGCAGAATTGCAGGAAACCGATTTCAGGAGGTAGACTGGAATTGCATTGAAAGCATAGGAAAAGAGGCAGAACGTCCACAATGATGCACTTGGCCACAAAGGGCGTATGCGTTTTTTCCTGAATATATTCAGGAAAAAACGCATACGCCCTTTTTGGCCAACCAAGCAAGCTTGCAAAGGAAATCTGCACTACAATGAAGTCTCACTTCCCCCCGGTCAAAAGGGCCATCTGAAAAAAGTGTAAAATCCAGAAAGGCAGGACAGGCCATGG
This sequence comes from Lagenorhynchus albirostris, assembly GCF_949774975.1. Lineage (NCBI taxonomy): Eukaryota > Metazoa > Chordata > Mammalia > Artiodactyla > Delphinidae > Lagenorhynchus > Lagenorhynchus albirostris. Next base: position 338,633 of record NW_026783348.1, read on the forward strand.
AGAACTGGGAGCCATCTTATGCTGATGGGCAGGATGTAAATTGCCAACAGCCACTCTGGAGAAGTGTTTGGTGTTTCCTGAAACATCTAAAAAGCAAAGCAACAGAGCCTAGGGCACTTCCACTTATGGTACTATAGTTTAGGGCAATTAAAATCAAAAAGACACAGCCACCCCAAAGTTTGGGATGGCTCTGTTTACAAGAACCTCATATACGGTACAAGTTCAATATCGCAGAAAGTGAAAAATGGATAAAGAAGTTGTGGTACTTACGTACAATGCAATATCACTCAGCAATGAAATCTATGTCATCAGGCCCGTAGCAGCATAATGAGTGGACTAAGTACGATGAATCTAACTGAAATAAGTCACACAGAAAAAGAAACATCATAAGGTATCACTAATACACGGAATGTAAACTTGGCTACACAGGAACTGAATTCCAAAACAGAACAGGGTCTCAAATTTAGAAAACCAACTTATGCTTGCTTAAGGGGAAAGGTGAGTTGGGGTGCTGCATAAAACCAGAGATTGAAATGAGCACAGATAAAGTTCCTTAAGCCAAATATGGAATAGACAAGAGCTACTCCTTGCTCAACGAAATGGACTCAACACCCCATATTCAACGCCTAGGAATATACCTGACTAGTAAGAATCATAAAACCTATGGATTTATATATCTCTGTAAGAGAATCAAGAGTGTGTACAGCTCCATTAAAGCAGTGAAAATCAGGTAAATACCATAATAAAAATAAATTTCTTAAACAAAACACAATGACAGTGAAATAGAGAGAAATACTTAAGTAATCATTCAAGGCTTCTGATGCAACCTGCATTTACCACATCTACACCCAGAGCTGGGTGACACATAAGGCTGGACACTTGGGGCTCATAAGATTGGTGAGGTTCGGTGAGCAAATGAAGACCTTTGAAGTCATATTGCATGGTACCCATTCCAAGGGTCTCAACTCTCCAGGTTTAAGGGATACTTCCTTCAGCTAAAACATGCATGTGGAACCCAGAGTATGATCAACCGTGTGATCGGGAGACGTGTTCCAATATGTGTCAGTTTTCGTCCCCTGGTACTCGGGTGCAACATGCCAGACGCTTTACTAACACTCTCCCGACTTGGAGAGTCAGTGCCTTTAACCTCCTGTTTGGCCCAGTTTGCAATTTCTGCGGAAGATGAACAGGAATAGGGAGAACCAATGACAGACTAGCTGGAGGTGTCTGGACGGGCAAATTTAACTCTCATTTCCCACCAGGAAGAGGAATTAACCAAAGGCTCAGCGTGCCGTGCCGGAACCAGATTAGGGCCTGAAGCCATCCTGCGGTGTTGCGGCCAGCTCACGAGAAAGCGAGTTGAAGAAAGGAGCTCAGGGGCACTGTAATTCACAAACCTGCAGAGTTATAAATGACAGCTATCGTCCAAAAATATACTGAAGTAAGGCTGCCAAGAGGACTTGAAAGCGGGGCAGAATTGCAGGAAACCGATTTCAGGAGGTAGACTGGAATTGCATTGAAAGCATAGGAAAAGAGGCAGAACGTCCACAATGATGCACTTGGCCACAAAGGGCGTATGCGTTTTTTCCTGAATATATTCAGGAAAAAACGCATACGCCCTTTTTGGCCAACCAAGCAAGCTTGCAAAGGAAATCTGCACTACAATGAAGTCTCACTTCCCCCTGGTCAAAAGGGCCATCTGAAAAAAGTGTAAAATCCAGAAAGGCAGGACAGGCCATGGAGAACTGGGAGCCTTGTTATGCTGATGGGCGGGATGTAAATTGCCAACAGCCACTCGGGAGAAGTGTATGGTGTTTCCTGAAACATCTAAAAAACAAAGCAACAGAGCCTAGGGCACTTCCACTTATGGTCCTATAGCTTAGGGAAATTAAAATCAAAAAGACACAGCCACCCCAAAGGTTGGGACGGCTCTGTTTACAAGAACCTGGTTTACGGTACAAGTTCAATATCGCAGAAAGTGAAAAATGGATAAAGAAGTTGTGGTACTTACGTACAATGCAGTATCACTCAGCAATGAAATCTATGTCATCAGGCCCGTAGCAGCATAATGAGTGGATTCAGGTACGATGATTCTAACTGAAATAAGTCACACAGAAAAAGAAACATCATAAGATATCACTAATACACGGAATGTAACCTTGGCTACACAGGAACTGAATTACAAAACAGAACAGGGTCTCAAATTTAGAAACCCAACTTATGCTTGCTTAAGGGGAAAGGTGAGTTGGGGTGCTGCATAAAACCAGAGATTGAAATGAGCACAGATAAAGTTCCTTAAGCCAAATATGGAATAGACAAGAGCTACTCCTTGCTCCACGAAATGGACTCAACACCCCATATTAAATGCCTAAGAGTGTACCTGACTAGGAAGTATCTTAAAACCTATGGATTGCTATGTCTCTGAAAGAGAATCAAGTGTGTGTACAGGGGCATAAACGCAGCAGTGATAGGATTGGAGAGGTTCGGTGAGCAAATGAAGACCCTTTGAAGTCATATTGCATGGTACCCATTCCACGGGTCTCAACTCTCCAGGTTTAAGGTATTCTTCCTTCAGCTAAAACATGCATGTGGAACCCAGAGTATGATCAACCATGTGATCGGGAGACGTGTTCAAGTATGTGTCAGTTTTCATCCCGTGGTACTCGGGTGCAACATTCCAGAGGCCTTACTAACACTCTCCCGACTTGGAGAGTCAGTGCCTTTAACCTCCTGTTTGGCCCAGTTTGCAATTTCTGCGGAAGATGAACAGGAATAGGGAGAACCAATGACAGACTAGCTGGAGGTGTCTGGACGGGCAAATTTAACTCTCATTTCCCACCAGGAAGAGGAATTAACCAAAGGCTCAGCGTGCCGTGCCGGAACCAGATTAGGGCCTGAAGCCATCCTGCGGTGTTGCGGCCAGCTCACGAGAAAGCGAGTTGAAGAAAGGAGCTCAGGGGCACTGTAATTCACAAACCTGCAGAGTTATAAATGACAGCTATCGTCCAAAAATATACTGAAGTAAGGCTGCCAAGAGGACTTGAAAGCGGGGCAGAATTGCAGGAAACCGATTTCAGGAGGTAGACTGGAATTGCATTGAAAGCATAGGAAAAGAGGCAGAACGTCCACAATGATGCACTTGGCCAAAAAGGGCGTATGCGTTTTTTCCTGAATATATTCAGGAAAAAACGCATACGCCCTTTTTGGCCAACCAAGCAAGCTTGCAAAGGAAATCTGCACTACAATGAAGTCTCACTTCCCCCCGGTCAAAAGGGCCATCTGAAAAAAGTGTAAAATCCAGAAAGGCAGGACAGGCCATGGAGAACTGGGAGCCTTGTTATGCTGATGGGCGGGAGGTAAATTGCCAACAGCCACTCGGGAGAAGTGTATGGTGTTTCCTGAAACATCTAAAAAACAAAGCAACAGAGCCTAGGGCACTTCCACTTATGGTCCTATAGCTTAGGGAAATTAAAATCAAAAAGACACAGCCACCCCAAAGGTTGGGACAGCTCTGTTTACAAGAACCTGGTTTACGGTACAAGTTCAATATCGCAGAAAGTGAAAAATGGATAAAGAAGTTGTGGTACTTACGTACAATGCAGTATCACTCAGCAATGAAATCTATGTCATCAGGCCCGTAGCAGCATAATGAGTGGATTCAGGTACGATGATTCTAACTGAAATAAGTCACACAGGAAAAGAAACATCATAAGATATCACTAATACACGGAATGTAACCTTGGCTACACAGGAACTGAATTACAAAACAGAACAGGGTCTCAAATTTAGAAACCCAACTTATGCTTGCTTAAGGGGAAAGGTGAGTTGGGGTGCTGCATAAAACCAGAGATTGAAATGAGCACAGATAAAGTTCCTTAAGCCAAATATGGAATAGACAAGAGCTACTCCTTGCTCAACGAAATGGACTCAACACCCCATATTAAATGCCTAAGAGTGTACCTGACTAGGAAGTATCTTAAAACCTATGGATTGCTATGTCTCTGAAAGAGAATCAAGTGTGTGTACAGGGGCATAAACGCAGCAGTGATAGGATTGGAGAGGTTCGGTGAGCAAATGAAGACCCTTTGAAGTCATATTGCATGGTACCCATTCCACGGGTCTCAACTCTCCAGGTTTAAGGTATTCTTCCTTCAGCTAAAACATGCATGTGGAACCCAGAGTATGATCAACCATGTGATCGGGAGACGTGTTCAAGTATGTGTCAGTTTTCATCCCGTGGTACTCGGGTGCAACATTCCAGAGGCCTTACTAACACTCTCCCGACTTGGAGAGTCAGTGCCTTTAACCTCCTGTTTGGCCCAGTTTGCAATTTCTGCGGAAGATGAACAGGAATAGGGAGAACCAATGACAGACTAGCTGGAGGTGTCTGGACGGGCAAATTTAACTCTCATTTCCCACCAGGAAGAGGAATTAACCAAAGGCTCAGCGTGCCGTGCCGGAACCAGATTAGGGCCTGAAGCCATCCTGCGGTGTTGCGGCCAGCTCACGAGAAAGCGAGTTGAAGAAAGGAGCTCAGGGGCACTGTAATTCACAAACCTGCAGAGTTATAAATGACAGCTATCGTCCAAAAATATACTGAAGTAAGGCTGCCAAGAGGACTTGAAAGCGGGGCAGAATTGCAGGAAACCGATTTCAGGAGGTAGACTGGAATTGCATTGAAAGCATAGGAAAAGAGGCAGAACGTCCACAATGATGCACTTGGCCAAAAAGGGCGTATGCGTTTTTTCCTGAATATATTCAGGAAAAAACGCATACGCCCTTTTTGGCCAACCAAGCAAGCTTGCAAAGGAAATCTGCACTACAATGAAGTCTCACTTCCCCCCGGTCAAAAGGGCCATCTGAAAAAAGTGTAAAATCCAGAAAGGCAGGACAGGCCATGGAGAACTGGGAGCCTTGTTATGCTGATGGGCGGGAGGTAAATTGCCAACAGCCACTCGGGAGAAGTGTATGGTGTTTCCTGAAACATCTAAAAAACAAAGCAACAGAGCCTAGGGCACTTCCAGTTATGGTCCTATAGCTTAGGGAAATTAAAATCAAAAAGACACAGCCACCCCAAAGGTTGGGACAGCTCTGTTTACAAGAACCTGGTTTACGGTACAAGTTCAATATCGCAGAAAGTGAAAAATGGATAAAGAAGTTGTGGTACTTACGTACAATGCAGTATCACTCAGCAATGAAATCTATGTCATCAGGCCCGTAGCAGCATAATGAGTGGATTCAGGTACGATGATTCTAACTGAAATAAGTCACACAGGAAAAGAAACATCATAAGATATCACTAATACACGGAATGTAAACTTGGCTACACAGGAACTGAATTACAAAACAGAACAGGGTCTCAAATTTAGAAACCCAACTTATGCTTGCTTAAGGGGAAAGGTGAGTTGGGGTGCTGCATAAAACCAGAGATTGAAATGAGCACAGATAAAGTTCCTTAAGCCAAATATGGAATAGACAAGAGCTACTCCTTGCTCAACGAAATGGACTCAACACCCCATATTAAATGCCTAAGAGTGTACCTGACTAGGAAGTATCTTAAAACCTATGGATTGCTATGTCTCTGAAAGAGAATCAAGTGTGTGTACAGGGGCATAAACGCAGCAGTGATAGGATTGGAGAGGTTCGGTGAGCAAATGAAGACCCTTTGAAGTCATATTGCATGGTACCCATTCCACGGGTCTCAACTCTCCAGGTTTAAGGTATTCTTCCTTCAGCTAAAACATGCATGTGTAACCCAGAGTATGATCAACCGTGTGATCGGGAGACGTGTTCCAATATGTCTCAGTTTTCGTCCCCTGGTACTCGGGTGCAACATTCCAGACGCTTTACTAACACACTCCCGACTTGGAGAGTCAGTGCCTTTAACCTCCTGTTTGGCCCAGTTTGCAATTTCTGCGGAAGATGAACAGGAATAGGGAGAACCAATGACAGACTAGCTGGAGGTGTCTGGACGGGCAAATTTAACTCTCATTTCCCACCAGGAAAAGGAATTAACCAAAGGCTCAGCGTGCCGTGCCGGAACCAGATTAGGGCCTGAAGCCATCCTGCGGTGTTGCGGCCAGCTCACGAGAAAGCGAGTTGAAGAAAGGAGCTCAGGGGCACTGTAATTCAGAAACCTGCAGAGTTATAAATGACAGCTATCGTCCAAAAATATACTGAAGTAAGGCTGCCAAGAGGACTTGAAAGCGGGGCAGAATTGCAGGAAACCGATTTCAGGAGGTAGACTGGAATTGCATTGAAAGCATAGGAAAAGAGGCAGAACGTCCACAATGATGCACTTGGCCAAAAAGGGCGTATGCGTTTTTTCCTGAATATATTCAGGAAAAAACGCATACGCCCTTTTTGGCCAACCAAGCATGCTTGCAAAGGAAATCTGCACTACAATGAAGTCTCACTTCCCACTGGTCAAAAGGGCCATCTGAAAAAGTGTAAAATCCAGAAAGGCAGGACAGGCCATGGAGAACTGGGAGCCTTGTTATGCTGATGGGCGGGATGTAAATTGCCAACAGCCACTCGGGAGAAGTGTATGGTGTTTCCTGAAACATCTAAAAAACAAAGCAACAGAGCCTAGGGCACTTCCACTTATGGTCCTATAGCTTAGGGAAATTAAAATCAAAAGACACAGCCACCCCAAAGGTTGGGACGGCTCTGTTTACAAGAACCTCATATACGGTACAAGTTCAATATCGCAGAAAGTGAAAAATGGATAAAGAAGTTGTGGTACTTACGTACAATGCAATATCACTCAGCAATGAAATCTATGTCATCAGGACCGTAGCAGCATAATGAGTGGATTCAGGTACGATGATTCTAACTGAAATAAGTCACACAGAAAAAGAAACATCATAAGATATCACTAATACACGGAATGTAACCTTGGCTACACAGGAACTGAATTACAAAACAGAACAGTGTCTCAAATTTAGAAAACCAACTTATGCTTGCTTAAGGGGAAAGGTGAGTTGGGGTGCTGCATAAAACCAGAGATTGAAATGAGCACAGATAAAGTTCCTTAAGCCAAATATGGAATAGACAAGAGCTACTCCTTGCTCCACGAAATGGACTCAACACCCCATATTAAATGCCTAAGTGTGTACCTGACTAGGAAGTATCTTAAAACCTATGGATTGCTATGTCTCTGAAAGAGAATCAAGTGTGTGTACAGGGGCATAAACGCAGCAGTGATAGGATTGGAGAGGTTCGGTGAGCAAATGAAGACCCTTTGAAGTCATATTGTATGGTACCCATTCCACGGGTCTCAACTCTCCAGGTTTAAGGTATTCTTCCTTCAGCTAAAACATGCATGTGGAACCCAGAGTATGATCAACCGTGTGATCGGGAGACGTGTTCCAATATGTCTCAGTTTTCGTCCCCTGGTACTCGGGTGCAACATTCCAGACGCTTTACTAACACACTCCCGACTTGGAGAGTCAGTGCCTTTAACCTCCTGTTTGGCCCAGTTTGCAATTTCTGCGGAAGATGAACAGGAATAGGGAGAACCAATGACAGACTAGCTGGAGGTGTCTGGACGGGCAAATTTAACTCTCATTTCCCACCAGGAAGAGGAATTAACCAAAGGCTCAGCGTGCCGTGCCGGAACCAGATTAGGGCCTGAAGCCATCCTGCGGTGTTGCGGCCAGCTCACGAGAAAGCGAGTTGAAGAAAGGAGCTCAGGGGCACTGTAATTCACAAACCTGCAGAGTTATAAATGACAGCTATCGTCCAAAAATATACTGAAGTAAGGCTGCCAAGAGGACTTGAAAGCGGGGCAGAATTGCAGGAAACCGATTTCAGGAGGTAGACTGGAATTGCATTGAAAGCATAGGAAAAGAGGCAGAACGTCCACAATGATGCACTTGGCCAAAAAGGGCGTATGCGTTTTTTCCTGAATATATTCAGGAAAAAACGCATACGCCCTTTTTGGCCAACCAAGCAAGCTTGCAAAGGAAATCTGCACTACAATGAAGTCTCACTTCCCCCCGGTCAAAAGGGCCATCTGAAAAAAGTGTAAAATCCAGAAAGGCAGGACAGGCCATGGAGAACTGGGAGCCTTGTTATGCTGATGGGCGGGATGTAAATTGCCAACAGCCACTCGGGAGAAGTGTATGGTGTTTCCTGAAACATCTAAAAAACAAAGCAACAGAGCCTAGGGCACTTCCACTTATGGTCCTATAGCTTAGGGAAATTAAAATCAAAAAGACACAGCCACCCCAAAATTTGGCACGGCTGTGTTTACAAGAACCACGTTTACGGTACAAATTCAATATCGCAGAAAGTGAAAAATGGATAAAGAAGTTGTGGTACTTACGTACAATGCAATATTACTCAGCAAGGAAATCTATGTCATCAGGCCCGTAGCAGCATAATGAGTGGATTCAGGTATGATGATTCTAACTGAAATAAGTCACACAGAAAAAGAAACATCATAAGTTATCACTAATACACGGAATGTAAACTTGGCTACACAGGAACTGAATTCCAAAACAGAACAGGGTCTCAAATTTAGAAAACCAACTTATGCTTCCTTAAGGGGAAAGGTGAGTTGGGGTAATGCATAAAACCAGAGATTGAAATGAGCACAGATAAAGTTCCTTAAGCCAAATATGGAATAGACAAGAGCTACTCCTTGCTCAACGAAATGGATTCAACACCCCATATTAAACGCCTAACAGTGTACCTGACTAGGAAGTATCTTAAAACCTATGGACTGCTATGTCTCCGAAAGAGCATCAAGCGTGTGTGCAGGGGCATAAACGCAGCAGTGATAGGATTGGAGAGGTTCGGTGAGCAAATGAAGACCCTTTGAAGTCATATTGCATGGTACCCATTCCACGGGTCTCAATTCTCCAGGTTTAAGGTATTCTTCCTTCAGCTAAAACATGCATGTGGAACCCAGAGTATGATCAACCGTGTGATCGGGAGACGTGTTCCAATATGTCTCAGTTTTCGTCCCCTGGTACTCGGGTGCAACATTCCAGACGCTTTACTAACTCTCTCCCGACTTGGAGAGTCAGTGCCTTTAACCTCCTGTTTGGCCCAGTTTGCAATTTCTGCGGAAGATGAACAGGAATAGGGAGAACCAATGAGAGACTAGCTGGAGGTGTCTGGACGGGCAAATTTAACTCTCATTTCCCACCAGGAAGAGGAATTAACCAAAGGCTCAGCGTGCCGTGCCGGAACCAGATTAGGGCCTGAAGCTATCCTGCGGTGTTGCGGCCAGCTCACGAGAAAGCGAGTTGAAGAAAGGAGCTCAGGGGCACTGTAATTCACAAACCTGCAGAGTTATAAATGACAGCTATCGTCCAAAAATATACTGAAGTAAGGCTGCCAAGAGGACTTGAAAGCGGGGCAGAATTGCAGGAAACCGATTTCAGGAGGTAGACTGGAATTGCATTTAAAGCATAGGAAAAGAGGCAGAACGTCCACAATGATGCACTTGGCCAAAAAGGGCGTATGCGTTTTTTCCTGAATATATTCAGGAAAAAACGCATACGCCCTTTTTGGCCAACCAAGCAAGCTTGCAAAGGAAATCTGCACTACAATGAAGTCTCACTTCCCCCCGGTCAAAAGGGCCATCTGAAAAAAGTGTAAAATCCAGAAAGGCAGTACAGGCCATGGAGAACTGGGAGCCTTGTTATGCTGATGGGCGGGATGTAAATTGCCAACAGCCACTTGGGAGAAGTGTATGGTGTTTCCTGAAACATCTAAAAAACAAAGCAACAGAGCCTAGGGCACTTCCACTTATGGTCCTATTGCTTAGTTAATTTAAAATCAAAAAGACACAGCCACCCCAAAGGTTGGGACGGTTCTTTTTACTGGAATCTCTTCTTCGGCACAAGTTAAATATCCCAGAGAGCAAATAATGGATAAAGAAGTTGCGGTACTTATGTACAACAGAATACCACTCAGCAATGAAATCTATGTCACCAGGCCCGTACCAGCATAATGATTGGATTGAGGCACGATGATTCTAAGTGAAATAAGTCACACAGAAAAAGAAACATCATAAGGTATCACTAATACACGGAATGTGAACTTGGCTACACATGAACTGAATTACAAAACAGAACAGGGTCTCAAGTTTAGAAAACTAACTTATGCTTGCTTAAGGGGGAAGGTGAGTTGGGGTGCTGCATTAAACCAGAGTTTGAAATTAGCACAGATACCGTTCCATAAGCCAAATATGGAATAGACAAGACCTACCCCTTGCTCAACGAAATGGATTCAACAATGAGGTATCACCTCACACCTGGTAGAATAGGCATCATAGAAAATCTACAAGCAAAAAATGCTGGAAAGGGTGTGGAGAAAAGGAACCCTCTTCCACTATTGTTGGGAATATAAATTGATACAGTCACTATGGAGAACAATATGGAATTTCTTAAGAAACTAACAATAGAATTACCATATGATACAGCAATCCCACTACTGGACATATACCCAGACAAAACCATAAATCAAAAAGAGACATTCACCGCAATGTTCATTGCATCACTATTTACAATATCGAGGTAATGGAAGCAACCTAAATGCCCACAGACAGACGAATGCATAAAGCCGTGGTACATATATAAAATGGAATATTACTAAGCCATGAAAAGGAATGAAATTGGGTCATTTGTAGAGACGTCAATGCATCTAGAGACTGTCATACAGAGTGAAGTAAGTCAGAGAGAGAAAAACAAATCTTGTATATTCATGCATATATGTGGAACCTAGAAAACCTGTACAGATTAACCATTTTGCAAGGCATAAATAGAGCAACAGATGTAGACAACAAACGTATGGACAACAAGGGGGGAAAGCTGTTGGGGGGGGGTGGTGGGAGGAGTTGAGAGACTGGGATTGACATGTATACATTTATATGTATAAAATAGATAACCAATAAGAACCTGCTGTATAAAAATATAAAATAAAATTCAAAATTAAAAAGAAATAAAATTTAAAAAATAGAAAAAACAATTATTCCCTTCACATACATGTATTTATATGAATAAATTATTTCCATGCTTATATCTGTAAATACAAAAAAGAGGAATAAAATCTACCTTGAACCCAAAACGAAAAAGAGAAAAAAAACACAGAACCCACCAGTTCCACAGAGGAAAACCGTATCAGGGCACTTGCTCCAGTTGTAAACAATTCTGAAGTTGGTCAGTGGTGGGGAATCGTCTCCCATTCAGCCAGCAGCCCCCACGCAACAAGCGTCCTCATTGCAAAGCTGGGGCACCGTGCCGAGGCATCTGTGAGTAAACGTGAGCTGAGCCCCAGGCCAGTTGCTGCTGAACTATTCCCACCCATCCCAGGTAAAACACCTGAATATATACAAGGACTTGAAAGCCTAGAGGGAGGGCCATAGAGCCACACGAGTGACAGCATGCCGGCCGACTTGGTGCCTGCAGGCCAGCCAGGATGGTCCTGGCCCTGGGTGCTCTTCTGGAAGATGTCCATTTCCCTGCCTGAGATACCCGTCCTGTCCCTGCCCCCACTGCTTTTTTCCTTCCTCACCTCTGCCCAGGGAGAAATTCCAGCAGCAGGTATGGGTGACACATCTTCTTCTTTAGCAGGTGGCAGCCTGGCAACTGCTGCAGAAAGTCCAGCAGAGCCCCACTCACACTGGGCCACCCACAAAGCCGTGGCCTCTCACTCCCTCCCACCAGCCCAGCCCCGAGACTGCTGACAGGGCAGAGAAAATGGCGTCAGGCACGGCTGCAGGGGCTCTTGCTGCCTGGAGTGGTATTTATAGTGATCTCAACCCAGGCACACCTGGGGAGGGCTGGCCGGCACGGTAAGGCTGCCCAGGTCAGCCAATCATCACCCCTCAGGGGCTCACAGTTGCAGAAAATGGAACTTGCTGAACCGGCCAGGTCCAAGGAACAGGTGTGGGCTCCTGAGAGTCAGGATAGACAAGGGGCTGCAGCTTTGGCTTGTTTTCTAATCATTTTATCTGGCCCATGAGTGGGAGACAACTTCAAGAAAACCCTCTCCTAATGAGAGGAACCCAGGAGTCAGGGAGAGGAGGGGTGGGTGGTGGTTGGAGACAGAGGCCTGGTGCCCCGGGTGCAGTGGAAGTCTCTGGAAGACCAGGTGGAGGGAGGCCTCACGGAGTGATGCCCAGGGTCACAGACCTGTCGCAGCTGCTGTTTGTTAGTTCAAGTCCTGCTCTGAGGTGCTCTGTGTCAGCTCTGAGCGACAGGTGAGCTGGGGGTGCTCTGCAATGAGGGCTATGTGCACGGTTCCTGTGTGCCCAGCCCTGCCACGGTACCTGCAAGGGTAGCTCTGTATCCTGGGAGGGGCCTGACCACGAGAGCCCTGTGGGCTGGGGTGGGGGTGGGGTACCTGCCCAGGTGAGCTCCATATTCTGGGATTGGTCTGACCACGAGAGCCCCATGGGCTGCTGGGGACCTGGTAAAGGATGTCAGGACAGTCAGTGAAGCCACCGAGGATATACCTCCAGTTGCTCCTAATTCCTACACCCTGCTGGTCATTCTACCAACCACCAGGACATGGTATTCTGTATTAGTCTTCAATGATGCCTTCTTTTGTATTCCATTAGTCCCAGAGTCACAAGAAATTTTGGCTTGTGAGTGGCAGGACTCAACATACAACTAAAACAATACTTCCGGGCCGTCTGGCCCCAAGGGTGCAAAAATTCCCACACCATCTTTGGGGAAAGCTTAGCTAAAGACCTAAAAGTTCTACCTCTGGAAAAGGAAACCCTCCTTCAATATGCAGACGACATTCTGATCGCCTACTAAGGAGGCCTCTGAACTACCAAGCCAATAAAGGATAGAAGTTGTCCAAGAAAAAGCTCAAATATCACAGACTGCCGTGACCTGCCTGGGCTTCATTCTCACAGAAGGTTGGAGAAGTCCATCCCAGGAAAGGGAAGAAACCATTTTCAGCCTTACCCCTTTCTAAAACTAGAAGACAGCTTAGGGGTTCCTGGGGAGGCCAGGGTTTGCTGCTTCTGGATCCCTAACTACAGTCTACTAGCTGGGCCTCTATATGAAACACTGAAAGGAAAAGATGATGATCCTTTTGAATAGAATCCAGAAGTGGCCTTTCAAGAATGGAAAGAGCAGTCAATTCAGACCCTTGCCCTGGAACTCCCTAATTTAGCTAAACCCTTTGACCTTTACATTCCCGGTGAAAGGTGAATCGCCATTGGAGAATTAGTGCAAAACCTGGGACCACTTGAAATGGAACAATGCAAGAATGCCATCCAGGTAGGATAAACTATGGTCACCAAGGGGCTTGGCCCACTGCCACATCTGGCCAAGATACTGGCGGTATCTAAAACCCTGGAAATCAGCAGCCCAAAAGGCCACCTCCCTCCTAAGGGAAAAGGACCCCACGTGGTGATCCTAACCACCAACCATGCCCTGAAGTTGCAGGGTTCGCTCCGTGGGCACACCGACCTCGAGTGAGGAGGCCCTCCAACTCCAACATCCAGAGAGATAACCGGGGGCAACAGGGCACCATGACGACTCGTGTGAACATCACTTGACCTGGAGTTTCTCTCATAAAACAACAAGAGTGTGTCCCAAAAGAGTAGACTACTGCTTGCCGGACTTACTGCACCCAGAGGGGAGCTAATAATCTTGGCGGGGGAGCCGTATATCACACTGTCACCATAGAAAAGCCTACAGACACCGTGATGATGGTGGCCAGTAAGACCGGCTGGACTCTTGTTTACTTCAAAAGGCTGTTGGCTCAGTGGCCATCATGGTCCTTGATCACCACTGACCCTGGACTGTCTGGGAGTTGAGCGGGCAGGGCTCTGACACCTGGTGCTGTTTGTACGTTAATTCAGGGGCCTAATTGAAGAAAGCGCAGACTACTGGTCAGAGCATCTAGGCTGGCAGAAACGGTCGGCCTAAGGTGGCCGAACAAATGTGGGGCGGGGTGAAACCGGCCCCCACAGCGTCTCTGCACATCTCTTTCCTGGACCCTTGAAGGTCATTAGAATCTATAACACTTCCAATGCTGGTGCTCAGGTGGACGAGCAGGGAGGCAGGGGGCCTGGGGACAATCAACGTCACCTGGAGGCTGCTGGGGAGAAGCTCTGACCCTCGCCCCAGGGTATGAGGGCTCCCAACTCAGCACTCAGCAGTTACAGAAGAAGGGTCTGCACCCTCAGCACTCCAAGAATGAGGAACGGGACAAAAGGCAGAGGGGGGGTTTGTCCCCAGCAAAGCCCATTAAAAATCCCTGGGAGATAAAAATAGAATCTGGGCAATAAAGTCAAGTCTAACCTTTTTTATCCTTTGTGCTTTGTCTAATTTCACGTGCTCCTAGGGTCCCGCATGCAGAGGTTCCACACCCGGCACTTCAGACCAGATTTCCTAGTGCAGAATGGCTGGGTCGACACCTCAGCTCCTGGGGCCCAGTGCAGACTCCACGATATAGAGCCTGAGCTACAGCCAACCCGGCCCTCGAGAGCTCCGCCCCCTCCCTCCCACTGACTCTGACAGGATCTCTACACAGCAGCCCAGCCCACAGCCCACGGGGTAGTACATGCTCTCACCTCTCCATTCTCTGATCAAAATATAAAGTTTCCTTTGCTTGTGAACCAAACTCAGTCTCGATCTGTTGGCCCCAATGACACTGGGCAGGGGGACACTTGTTGGGGTCCACTCTGGAGGATCAGTAACAGAAATTGAGACTATTGTAACCTCAATGAACAGATGTGTGAGCCAAAGTGTAGTTAACATAGAACAGTGTATAAGGCTCGGGTAAAATAAGATGTTTCTAACACTTCCATTGGATATTTCCATCACTTTATTATAAGCAAGTTCAGTGAAAAGGTTTGTCTTATTTGTCAGCTCAATATTAGAGAAATGAAGTGATTTCTTTCCAAGGATGTACATCTAATAATCTTGGTTAAACCTTCAATCTTGTTTTAAATGCTTTTCCATTGAAAATGATACCTCTCTTTCAGCTCCCCCATTTCTGAGAAGTATAAAATCTTATAATTTATTATTACCAAAGGGGAAAGGTGGGAGGAGGGATAAATTAACAGTTTGGGATTAACACATACACACTGCTATGTATAAAATAGATCATCAACAAGGAACTACTGTATAGCACAGGGAACTACACTCAACATTTTGCAATAACCTATAAGGGGAAATAATCTGAAAAAGAATAGATATTTTTATTGACATCATCTATCAATGACAGTTAAAGTGTAACCTAAGGGAAGCTGGTGGTGAGTGCTTCTGACCCTGAAGACTTCAATCATCTAAAGTTTGGACTCTGCCTACTTCCCAAGGCCCTTAATGAACATATGTGTAGCCGTAGCTTAAAAAATTCCCCAGTTTGGGTTTCGGGGAGACACTGATTTTGAAAAAGCCCTGGTGTTCTCCTTACATGAATGGGACTCTTCCTACTGCTAAAACATGTCTGTCACACCCAGAGGATGGTATACCGTCTGATCGGGAAGAGTTTGGAAAAGGCATCTCATCTCCTCATCTCCTGGTGCTCGGGTTCACCCCTCCAGCGTCTTTACTAACAGTCTCCCCACTTGGAGATGTCAGCACTGTCAACATCCTGTTGCGTACAGTTTGGAATTTGTCCAGAGGATGAAGCGGAAGGATGAGGAACAATGAGAGGCAAGTCCTACGTGTTCAGACAGGCACATGTCACTCTAATTTCCAATCAGGAAGACGAATTGACCAAAGGCTAGGGTTGCCCATGGAAACAGTATCGGGCTTGAGGAAATCCCGCTGCTTTGTGGCCAGTTCCCATAAACACAAGTTGAACAATAGAACTCAGGGGCAGTAAAATTCACAAAACTGCAGAGTTGAAAATATCCATCACTGAAAAATGTCTTGAGGAAAGTCAGAGAAAAGGACTTGTAAGCAAGGGAGAATGGCAGGAAAGGGATTTGAGGAGGTAGAAAGGACTCGCCGTTAAGCACAAGAAAAGGAGCTGAACATTGCCAACATTGCAGTTGGCCAAAAAGGGTGTATGCGTTTTTTTGTGTATATATTCAAGAAAAGAGCGTACACCTTTTTAGCCAACCAAACAGGTGGGCACTGGAAGTCAATACTACAAAAGACATCACTTCGCATCAGTCAGAAGAGCCATCCTCATAAAGCGTAAACAACAGAAATGCAGGACAGGGCAAGGAGAAGAGGGAGCCCTGTGAGACTTATAGTGGAAATGTATATTGCCAACGGCCATTCTGGAGAAGTGTATTGTGTTTACTAAAGCATCTAAACAATGAGCTACAGAGCATAGGGCACTTGCACTCATGGGCGTATATCTTGGGAAAAACAAAAATCGAGAGGACACAGGCACCCCAATGTTTACCCCCTCTCTGTTTAAAAGATCCTCGACTAGGATATAACTTAAATGTCTCTGGAGGGAAAAAATGGATAGAGATGTGGTACTTAGGTAGAGTGGAATATTATTCAGCCTGGAAATCAATGAAATATGGCCAGCTGTAACAACTCCGGAGGAGTTACGTATGATCATTCTAAGTGACAGAATTCAAAAAGAAGAAGACACATATCATAAGATATCACTTAAAGGTGGAATCCAAAATGGCTACACATGAAATAAATTACAAAACAAAAACATAGTCAAATATGTAGAAAACACGCATAAGGCTGCTAAACGGGAAAGGTGGGGAGGGGTGAGGCATCATCCAGGAGGTTGAAATTAGCAAAGATACCATTCCAAATACCAAACTGATAATCAACAAGGCCTACACGGTAGCTAAAAGAACTGCACTCAGCACACTCAAGTCACCGGAAAAGAATATATACGACTGGTAAGAATCTGAAAGAGAATTTATTGATGTCTCTCTGTACGTGAATCAAGTGGATGTACAGCAGCAAGAAACAGAGCTTTGAAAATCAGCTGTAACCAATATAGTAATAAATTGAAAAAAATAAACGACAGAGAGACAGAGAAAACCTCTTACAACTTTTCCTCAGGGACGGTGATGCAACATGGATTGAACACATCTAGACCCACAGCAGGATGAGACATAAGGCTGGAAACTGTTTGCGCTAAGAGAAATGTGAGGTTGGGTGAGGAAATGCACACCCTTTAAAGTAATACTACCTGGTACCCATTCAATGGGTCCCAAATCTGCAGGTTCAAGGGATCTTCCTACAGCTAAAACATGCATGGAAAACCCAGAGGACTGTACACCATGTGATCGGGAGATGTGTCTAAAATGCACCTCATTTATCCTCTCCTGGTGCTCCTGTTCACCATTCCAGCCACGTTACTTAGAAGCTCCCCACTTGGAGAATCAGCACATTTAAACTTCTGTTTCACACATTTTGCAAATTGTGAGGAGGATGAACGGGAAGAGGGGGAACCAATGAGAGAAGAGTTGTAGGGGTTTGGACGGGCACATATCACTCTAATTTCCCATTAAGAATAAGAATTAAAAAAAGGCTCAGCCTGCCTCGCCGGAGCCAAAATAGGGCCTGAAGCAATCCTGCGCGTTTGAGGCCAGCTCACAAAAGAGCAACTTAAAACATGGAGCTCAGGGTCACTGCAATTCACAAACCTGCAGAGTAATAAATGAAAACTAACGTCCAAAAATATGTTGAGGTAAGGCAAAGAAGAGGATCTGAATGCAAGACAGAATTGCAAGAAACAGATTTCAAGAGATAGATTGGACTCGTCTTTAACGCACATGAAAAGCGGCAGAATTTCGACAATGATGCAGTTGGCCCAAAAGGGCGTATGCGATTTTTCCTGATTATATCCAGGAAAAAACGCATACGCACTTTATGGGCAACGAAGCAAGCAAGCAATGCAAATGTGCACAACAAAGAAGTCTCATTTCCCACCGGTCAAAAGGGCCATCCTAAAAAATTGTAAAAACCAGAAATGCAGGACAGGCCATGGAGAACAGGGAGCCTTTATACGCTGATGGGCAGTGTGTGAACTGCCGAGAGCCACTCTGGAGAAGTGTATGGTGGTTCCTAAATCATCTAAAAACAGAGCTACAGAGCATAGGACACTTCCAATCATGGGAGTATATCTAGGGAAGTCTAAAAATCAACAAGACACAAGCACACCACAGTTTAGGGCTACTCTGTTTACAAGAACCTCAACTTCAGTACACCTTAAATATCCCAGGAAAGAGAACAATGGATAAAGAAGATGTGGTACTTATGTACAATGGAATATCTCTTCACCATGAAATCAATGTAATAAGGCTAGTAGAAGGATAAAGAGTGGATTTAGGTCCGATAATACTACTTGAAATAAGTCAAACAGAAAAAGAAACATATCATAAGATATCACTTATAGAGGGAGGGTAAATATGGCTGCACAAGAAATGAATTACAGAACAGAACAGTGTCTCACATTTAGAAAACACACTTATGTCAGCTTAAGGGGAAAGGAGAGGTGGGGTGATGCATAAAACCAGAGTTTGAAATTAGCACAGATACCGTTCAAGAAACCAAATAGGTATTAGACAAGATCTACACCTTGCTCAATGAACTGGCCTCAACACACCCTATACACCGCAGAGAAATATATCTGAGTAATAAGAATCTTAAAACCCATGTATTGATATATCTCCATAAGGGAATCAAGTGTGTGCAGAGCGGCACAAACACAGCAGTGAAAATGAGCTAAACCCCATTATAGAAATAAATTTTAAAAACAAAACGCAGAAACAATGAAAGAGAGAAAAATTCTTACAAAATTCGCTCAGGGGCTGTGATGCAACCTGGATTGACCACATATAAACCCACAGCTGGATAAGACATAAGGCTGGACACTTGGGGCTGAGAGGATTGGTGAGCTTCGGTGAGCAACTGCTGAAAGTTTAATGCAATACTTCATGCTACTCATTCCAAGGGTCCCAACACTCCAGGTTGAAGGGAATCTTCCTACAGCTAAACCATGCTTGGGAAACCCAGCGACTGGTATACCATATGATCGGGAAAGGTTTCTAAAACGCACCACATTTTTCCTCTCCTGGGGCTCCGGATCGACATTCCAGCCGCTTTACTAACAACATCCCCACAAGGAGAGTCAATGCCTTTAAGTTCTGGTATCGCACAGTCTTCAGTTAGTGCGGAGGATGAATGGGAATAGGGGGAACCAGTGAGAAACTAGCTGTAGCGGTTTCAATGGGCACATGTCACTCTAATTTCACATCAGTAAGAAGAATGAACCAAAGGCACAGCAAGGTGCCCCAGAAAAAGAATAGGGCTTCAAGGAATCCTGTGGTTATGGGGCAAGATCACAAAACTAAGAGCTGAAAAATGGAGCTAAGGGCCACTGCAATTCAAAAACCTGACTTGCCCAAAATGGGCGTATGTGTTTTTTCCTGAATATATTCAGGAAAAAACGCATACGCCCTTTTTGGCCAACCAAGCAAGCTTGCAAAGGAAATCTGCACTACAATGAAGTCTCACTTCCCCCCGGACAAAAGGGCCATCTGAAAAAAGTGTAAAATCCAGAAAGGCAGGACAGGCCATGGAGAACTGGGAGCCTTGTTATGCTGATGGGCGGGATGTCAATTGCCAACAGCCACTCGGGAGAAGTGTATGGTGTTTCCTGAAACATCTAAAAAACAAAGCAACAGAGCCTAGGGCACTTCCACTTATGGTCCTATAGCTTAGGGAAATTAAAATCAAAAAGACACAGCCACCCCAAAGGTTGGGACGGCTCTGTTTACAAGAACCTGGTTTACGGTACAAGTTCAATATCGCAGAAAGTGAAAAATGGATAAAGAAGTTGTGGTACTTACGTACAATGCAGTATCACTCAGCAATGAAATCTATGTCATCAGGCCCGTAGCAGCATAATGAGTGGATTCAGGTATGATGATTCTAACTGAAATAAGTCACACAGAAAAAGAACATCATAAGATATCACTAATACACGGAATGTAAACTTGGCTACACAGGAACTGAATTACAAAACAGAACAGGGTCTCAAATATAGAAAACCAACTTATGCTTGCTTAAGGGGAAAGGTGAGTTGGGGTGCTGCATAAAACCAGAGATTGAAATGAGCACAGATAAAGTTCCTTAAGCCAAATATGGAATAGACAAGAGCTACTCCTTGCTCAATGAAATGGACTCAACACCCCATATTAAACGCCTAAGAATGTACCTGACTAGGAAGTATCTTAAAACCTATGGATTGCTATGTCTCTGAAAGAGAATCAAGCGTGTGTACAGGGGCATAAACACAGCAGTGATAGGACTGGAGAGGTTCGGTGAGCAAATGAAGACCCTTTGAAGTCATATTGCATGGTACCCATTCCACGGGTCTCAACTCTCCAGGTTTAAGGTATTCTTCCTTCAGCTAAAACATGCATGTGGAACCCAGAGTATGATCAACCGTGTGATCGGGAGACGTGTTCCAATATGTGTCAGTTTTTGACCCCTGGTACTCGGGTGCAACATTCCAGACGCTTTACTAACACTCTCCCGACTTGGAGAGTCAGTGCCTTTAACCTCCTGTTTGGCCCAGTTTGCAATTTCTGCGGAAGATGAACAGGAATAGGGAGAACCAATGACAGACTAGCTGGAGGTGTCTGGACGGGCAAATTTAACTCTCATTTCCCACCAGGAAGAGGAATTAACCAAAGGCTCAGCGTGCCGTGCCGGAACCAGATTAGGGCCTGAAGCCATCCTGCGGTGTTGCGGCCAGCTCACGAGAAAGCGAGTTGAAGAAAGGAGCTCAGGGGCACTGTAATTCACAAACCTGCAGAGTTATAAATGACAGCTATCGTCCAAAAATATACTGAAGTAAGGCTGCCAAGAGGACTTGAAAGCGGGGCAGAATTGCAGGAAACCGATTTCAGGAGGTAGACTGGAATTGCATTGAAAGCATAGGAAAAGAGGCAGAACGTCCACAATGATGCACTTGGCCAAAAAGGGCGTATGCGTTTTTTCCTGAATATATTCAGGAAAAAACGCATACGCCCTTTTTGGCCAACCAAGCAAGCTTGCAAAGGAAATCTGCACTACAATGAAGTCTCACTTCCCCCCGGTCAAAAGGGCCATCTGAAAAAAGTGTAAAATCCAGAAAGGCAGGACAGGCCATGGAGAACTGGGAGCCTTGTTATGCTGATGGGCGGGAGGTAAATTGCCAACAGCCACTCGGGAGAAGTGTATGGTGTTTCCTGAAACATCTAAAAAACAAAGCAACAGAGCCTAGGGCACTTCCAGTTATGGTCCTATAGCTTAGGGAAATTAAAATCAAAAAGACACAGCCACCCCAAAGGTTGGGACAGCTCTGTTTACAAGAACCTGGTTTACGGTACAAGTTCAATATCGCAGAAAGTGAAAAATGGATAAAGAAGTTGTGGTACTTACGTACAATGCAGTATCACTCAGCAATGAAATCTATGTCATCAGGCCCGTAGCAGCATAATGAGTGGATTCAGGTACGATGATTCTAACTGAAATAAGTCACACAGGAAAAGAAACATCATAAGATATCACTAATACACGGAATGTAAACTTGGCTACACAGGAACTGAATTACAAAACAGAACAGGGTCTCAAATTTAGAAACCCAACTTATGCTTGCTTAAGGGGAAAGGTGAGTTGGGGTGCTGCATAAAACCAGAGATTGAAATGAGCACAGATAAAGTTCCTTAAGCCAAATATGGAATAGACAAGAGCTACTCCTTGCTCAACGAAATGGACTCAACACCCCATATTAAATGCCTAAGAGTGTACCTGACTAGGAAGTATCTTAAAACCTATGGATTGCTATGTCTCTGAAAGAGAATCAAGTGTGTGTACAGGGGCATAAACGCAGCAGTGATAGGATTGGAGAGGTTCGGTGAGCAAATGAAGACCCTTTGAAGTCATATTGCATGGTACCCATTCCACGGGTCTCAACTCTCCAGGTTTAAGGTATTCTTCCTTCAGCTAAAACATGCATGTGTAACCCAGAGTATGATCAACCGTGTG
Organism: Lagenorhynchus albirostris; assembly: GCF_949774975.1. Classification (NCBI taxonomy): domain Eukaryota; kingdom Metazoa; phylum Chordata; class Mammalia; order Artiodactyla; family Delphinidae; genus Lagenorhynchus; species Lagenorhynchus albirostris. Next base: position 360,583 of record NW_026783348.1, read on the forward strand.
ATCGGGAGACGTGTTCCAATATGTCTCAGTTTTCGTCCCCTGGTACTCGGGTGCAACATTCCAGACGCTTTACTAACACACTCCCGACTTGGAGAGTCAGTGCCTTTAACCTCCTGTTTGGCCCAGTTTGCAATTTCTGCGGAAGATGAACAGGAATAGGGAGAACCAATGACAGACTAGCTGGAGGTGTCTGGACGGGCAAATTTAACTCTCATTTCCCACCAGGAAAAGGAATTAACCAAAGGCTCAGCGTGCCGTGCCGGAACCAGATTAGGGCCTGAAGCCATCCTGCGGTGTTGCGGCCAGCTCACGAGAAAGCGAGTTGAAGAAAGGAGCTCAGGGGCACTGTAATTCAGAAACCTGCAGAGTTATAAATGACAGCTATCGTCCAAAAATATACTGAAGTAAGGCTGCCAAGAGGACTTGAAAGCGGGGCAGAATTGCAGGAAACCGATTTCAGGAGGTAGACTGGAATTGCATTGAAAGCATAGGAAAAGAGGCAGAACGTCCACAATGATGCACTTGGCCAAAAAGGGCGTATGCGTTTTTTCCTGAATATATTCAGGAAAAAACGCATACGCCCTTTTTGGCCAACCAAGCATGCTTGCAAAGGAAATCTGCACTACAATGAAGTCTCACTTCCCACTGGTCAAAAGGGCCATCTGAAAAAGTGTAAAATCCAGAAAGGCAGGACAGGCCATGGAGAACTGGGAGCCTTGTTATGCTGATGGGCGGGATGTAAATTGCCAACAGCCACTCGGGAGAAGTGTATGGTGTTTCCTGAAACATCTAAAAAACAAAGCAACAGAGCCTAGGGCACTTCCACTTATGGTCCTATAGCTTAGGGAAATTAAAATCAAAAGACACAGCCACCCCAAAGGTTGGGACGGCTCTGTTTACAAGAACCTGGTTTACGGTACAAGTTCAATATCGCAGAAAGTGAAAAATGGATAAAGAAGTTGTGGTACTTACGTACAATGCAATATCACTCAGCAATGAAATCTATGTCATCAGGCCCGTAGCAGCATAATGAGTGGATTCAGGTACGATGATTCTAACTGAAATAAGTCACACAGAAAAAGAAACATCATAAGATATCACTAATACACGGAATGTAACCTTGGCTACACAGGAACTGAATTACAAAACAGAACAGTGTCTCAAATTTAGAAAACCAACTTATGCTTGCTTAAGGGGAAAGGTGAGTTGGGGTGCTGCATAAAACCAGAGATTGAAATGAGCACAGATAAAGTTCCTTAAGCCAAATATGGAATAGACAAGAGCTACTCCTTGCTCCACGAAATGGACTCAACACCCCATATTAAATGCCTAAGTGTGTACCTGACTAGGAAGTATCTTAAAACCTATGGATTGCTATGTCTCTGAAAGAGAATCAAGTGTGTGTACAGGGGCATAAACGCAGCAGTGATAGGATTGGAGAGGTTCGGTGAGCAAATGAAGACCCTTTGAAGTCATATTGTATGGTACCCATTCCACGGGTCTCAACTCTCCAGGTTTAAGGTATTCTTCCTTCAGCTAAAACATGCATGTGGAACCCAGAGTATGATCAACCGTGTGATCGGGAGACGTGTTCCAATATGTCTCAGTTTTCGTCCCCTGGTACTCGGGTGCAACATTCCAGACGCTTTACTAACACACTCCCGACTTGGAGAGTCAGTGCCTTTAACCTCCTGTTTGGCCCAGTTTGCAATTTCTGCGGAAGATGAACAGGAATAGGGAGAACCAATGACAGACTAGCTGGAGGTGTCTGGACGGGCAAATTTAACTCTCATTTCCCACCAGGAAGAGGAATTAACCAAAGGCTCAGCGTGCCGTGCCGGAACCAGATTAGGGCCTGAAGCCATCCTGCGGTGTTGCGGCCAGCTCACGAGAAAGCGAGTTGAAGAAAGGAGCTCAGGGGCACTGTAATTCACAAACCTGCAGAGTTATAAATGACAGCTATCGTCCAAAAATATACTGAAGTAAGGCTGCCAAGAGGACTTGAAAGCGGGGCAGAATTGCAGGAAACCGATTTCAGGAGGTAGACTGGAATTGCATTGAAAGCATAGGAAAAGAGGCAGAACGTCCACAATGATGCACTTGGCCAAAAAGGGCGTATGCGTTTTTTCCTGAATATATTCAGGAAAAAACGCATACGCCCTTTTTGGCCAACCAAGCAAGCTTGCAAAGGAAATCTGCACTACAATGAAGTCTCACTTCCCCCCGGTCAAAAGGGCCATCTGAAAAAAGTGTAAAATCCAGAAAGGCAGGACAGGCCATGGAGAACTGGGAGCCTTGTTATGCTGATGGGCGGGATGTAAATTGCCAACAGCCACTCGGGAGAAGTGTATGGTGTTTCCTGAAACATCTAAAAAACAAAGCAACAGAGCCTAGGGCACTTCCACTTATGGTCCTATAGCTTAGGGAAATTAAAATCAAAAAGACACAGCCACCCCAAAATTTGGCACGGCTGTGTTTACAAGAACCACGTTTACGGTACAAATTCAATATCGCAGAAAGTGAAAAATGGATAAAGAAGTTGTGGTACTTACGTACAATGCAATATTACTCAGCAAGGAAATCTATGTCATCAGGCCCGTAGCAGCATAATGAGTGGATTCAGGTATGATGATTCTAACTGAAATAAGTCACACAGAAAAAGAAACATCATAAGATATCACTAATACACGGAATGTAAACTTGGCTACACAGGAACTGAATTACAAAACAGAACAGGGTCTCAAATTTAGAAAACCAACTTATGCTTCCTTAAGGGGAAAGGTGAGTTGGGGTAATGCATAAAACCAGAGATTGAAATGAGCACAGATAAAGTTCCTTAAGCCAAATATGGAATAGACAAGAGCTATTCCTTGCTCAACGAAATGGATTCAACACCCCATATTAAACGCCTAACAGTGTACCTGACTAGGAAGTATCTTAAAACCTATGGACTGCTATGTCTCCGAAAGAGCATCAAGCGTGTGTGCAGGGGCATAAACGCAGCAGTGATAGGATTGGAGAGGTTCGGTGAGCAAATGAAGACCCTTTGAAGTCATATTGCATGGTACCCATTCCACGGGTCTCAATTCTCCAGGTTTAAGGTATTCTTCCTTCAGCTAAAACATGCATGTGGAACCCAGAGTATGATCAACCGTGTGATCGGGAGACGTGTTCCAATATGTCTCAGTTTTCGTCCCCTGGTACTCGGGTGCAACATTCCAGACGCTTTACTAACTCTCTCCCGACTTGGAGAGTCAGTGCCTTTAACCTCCTGTTTGGCCCAGTTTGCAATTTCTGCGGAAGATGAACAGGAATAGGGAGAACCAATGACAGACTAGCTGGAGGTGTCTGGACGGGCAAATTTAACTCTCATTTCCCACCAGGAAGAGGAATTAACCAAAGGCTCAGCGTGCCGTGCCGGAACCAGATTAGGGCCTGAAGCTATCCTGCGGTGTTGCGGCCAGCTCACGAGAAAGCGAGTTGAAGAAAGGAGCTCAGGGGCACTGTAATTCACAAACCTGCAGAGTTATAAATGACAGCTATCGTCCAAAAATATACTGAAGTAAGGCTGCCAAGAGGACTTGAAAGCGGGGCAGAATTGCAGGAAACCGATTTCAGGAGGTAGACTGGAATTGCATTTAAAGCATAGGAAAAGAGGCAGAACGTCCACAATGATGCACTTGGCCAAAAAGGGCGTATGCGTTTTTTCCTGAATATATTCAGGAAAAAACGCATACGCCCTTTTTGGCCAACCAAGCAAGCTTGCAAAGGAAATCTGCACTACAATGAAGTCTCACTTCCCCCCGGTCAAAAGGGCCATCTGAAAAAAGTGTAAAATCCAGAAAGGCAGTACAGGCCATGGAGAACTGGGAGCCTTGTTATGCTGATGGGCGGGATGTAAATTGCCAACAGCCACTTGGGAGAAGTGTATGGTGTTTCCTGAAACATCTAAAAAACAAAGCAACAGAGCCTAGGGCACTTCCACTTATGGTCCTATTGCTTAGTTAATTTAAAATCAAAAAGACACAGCCACCCCAAAGGTTGGGACGGTTCTTTTTACTGGAATCTCTTCTTCGGCACAAGTTAAATATCCCAGAGAGCAAATAATGGATAAAGAAGTTGCGGTACTTATGTACAACAGAATACCACTCAGCAATGAAATCTATGTCACCAGGCCCGTACCAGCATAATGATTGGATTGAGGCACGATGATTCTAAGTGAAATAAGTCACACAGAAAAAGAAACATCATAAGGTATCACTAATACACGGAATGTGAACTTGGCTACACATGAACTGAATTACAAAACAGAACAGGGTCTCAAGTTTAGAAAACTAACTTATGCTTGCTTAAGGGGGAAGGTGAGTTGGGGTGCTGCATTAAACCAGAGTTTGAAATTAGCACAGATACCGTTCCATAAGCCAAATATGGAATAGACAAGACCTACCCCTTGCTCAACGAAATGGATTCAACAATGAGGTATCACCTCACACCTGGTAGAATAGGCATCATAGAAAATCTACAAGCAAAAAATGCTGGAAAGGGTGTGGAGAAAAGGAACCCTCTTCCACTATTGTTGGGAATATAAATTGATACAGTCACTATGGAGAACAATATGGAATTTCTTAAGAAACTAACAATAGAATTACCATATGATACAGCAATCCCACTACTGGACATATACCCAGACAAAACCATAAATCAAAAAGAGACATTCACCGCAATGTTCATTGCATCACTATTTACAATATCGAGGTAATGGAAGCAACCTAAATGCCCACAGACAGACGAATGCATAAAGCCGTGGTACATATATAAAATGGAATATTACTAAGCCATGAAAAGGAATGAAATTGGGTCATTTGTAGAGACGTCAATGCATCTAGAGACTGTCATACAGAGTGAAGTAAGTCAGAGAGAGAAAAACAAATCTTGTATATTCATGCATATATGTGGAACCTAGAAAACCTGTACAGATTAACCATTTTGCAAGGCATAAATAGAGCAACAGATGTAGACAACAAACGTATGGACAACAAGGGGGGAAAGCTGTTGGGGGGGGGTGGTGGGAGGAGTTGAGAGACTGGGATTGACATGTATACATTTATATGTATAAAATAGATAACCAATAAGAACCTGCTGTATAAAAATATAAAATAAAATTCAAAATTAAAAAGAAATAAAATTTAAAAAATAGAAAAAACAATTATTCCCTTCACATACATGTATTTATATGAATAAATTATTTCCATGCTTATATCTGTAAATACAAAAAAGAGGAATAAAATCTACCTTGAACCCAAAACGAAAAAGAGAAAAAAAACACAGAACCCACCAGTTCCACAGAGGAAAACCGTATCAGGGCACTTGCTCCAGTTGTAAACAATTCTGAAGTTGGTCAGTGGTGGGGAATCGTCTCCCATTCAGCCAGCAGCCCCCACGCAACAAGCGTCCTCATTGCAAAGCTGGGGCACCGTGCCGAGGCATCTGTGAGTAAACGTGAGCTGAGCCCCAGGCCAGTTGCTGCTGAACTATTCCCACCCATCCCAGGTAAAACACCTGAATATATACAAGGACTTGAAAGCCTAGAGGGAGGGCCATAGAGCCACATGAGTGACAGCATGCCGGCCGACTTGGTGCCTGCAGGCCAGCCAGGATGGTCCTGGCCCTGGGTGCTCTTCTGGAAGATGTCCATTTCCCTGCCTGAGATACCCGTCCTGTCCCTGCCCCCACTGCTTTTTTCCTTCCTCACCTCTGCCCAGGGAGAAATTCCAGCAGCAGGTATGGGTGACACATCTTCTTCTTTAGCAGGTGGCAGCCTGGCAACTGCTGCAGAAAGTCCAGCAGAGCCCCACTCACACTGGGCCACCCACAAAGCCGTGGCCTCTCACTCCCTCCCACCAGCCCAGCCCCGAGACTGCTGACAGGGCAGAGAAAATGGCGTCAGGCACGGCTGCAGGGGCTCTTGCTGCCTGGAGTGGTATTTATAGTGATCTCAACCCAGGCACACCTGGGGAGGGCTGGCCGGCACGGTAAGGCTGCCCAGGTCAGCCAATCATCACCCCTCAGGGGCTCACAGTTGCAGAAAATGGAACTTGCTGAACCGGCCAGGTCCAAGGAACAGGTGTGGGCTCCTGAGAGTCAGGATAGACAAGGGGCTGCAGCTTTGGCTTGTTTTCTAATCATTTTATCTGGCCCATGAGTGGGAGACAACTTCAAGAAAACCCTCTCCTAATGAGAGGAACCCAGGAGTCAGGGAGAGGAGGGGTGGGTGGTGGTTGGAGACAGAGGCCTGGTGCCCCGGGTGCAGTGGAAGTCTCTGGAAGACCAGGTGGAGGGAGGCCTCACGGAGTGATGCCCAGGGTCACAGACCTGTCGCAGCTGCTGTTTGTTAGTTCAAGTCCTGCTCTGAGGTGCTCTGTGTCAGCTCTGAGCGACAGGTGAGCTGGGGGTGCTCTGCAATGAGGGCTATGTGCACGGTTCCTGTGTGCCCAGCCCTGCCACGGTACCTGCAAGGGTAGCTCTGTATCCTGGGAGGGGCCTGACCACGAGAGCCCTGTGGGCTGGGGTGGGGGTGGGGTACCTGCCCAGGTGAGCTCCATATTCTGGGATTGGTCTGACCACGAGAGCCCCATGGGCTGCTGGGGACCTGGTAAAGGATGTCAGGACAGTCAGTGAAGCCACCGAGGATATACCTCCAGTTGCTCCTAATTCCTACACCCTGCTGGTCATTCTACCAACCACCAGGACATGGTATTCTGTATTAGTCTTCAATGATGCCTTCTTTTGTATTCCATTAGTCCCAGAGTCACAAGAAATTTTGGCTTGTGAGTGGCAGGACTCAACATACAACTAAAACAATACTTCCGGGCCGTCTGGCCCCAAGGGTGCAAAAATTCCCACACCATCTTTGGGGAAAGCTTAGCTAAAGACCTAAAAGTTCTACCTCTGGAAAAGGAAACCCTCCTTCAATATGCAGACGACATTCTGATCGCCAGCCCTACTAAGGAGGCCTCTGAACTACCAAGCCAATAAAGGATAGAAGTTGTCCAAGAAAAAGCTCAAATATCACAGACTGCCGTGACCTGCCTGGGCTTCATTCTCACAGAAGGTTGGAGAAGTCCATCCCAGGAAAGGGAAGAAACCATTTTCAGCCTTACCCCTTTCTAAAACTAGAAGACAGCTTAGGGGTTCCTGGGGAGGCCAGGGTTTGCTGCTTCTGGATCCCTAACTACAGTCTACTAGCTGGGCCTCTATATGAAACACTGAAAGGAAAAGATGATGATCCTTTTGAATAGAATCCAGAAGTGGCCTTTCAAGAATGGAAAGAGCAGTCAATTCAGACCCTTGCCCTGGAACTCCCTAATTTAGCTAAACCCTTTGACCTTTACATTCCCGGTGAAAGGTGAATCGCCATTGGAGAATTAGTGCAAAACCTGGGACCACTTGAAATGGAACAATGCAAGAATGCCATCCAGGTAGGATAAACTATGGTCACCAAGGGGCTTGGCCCACTGCCACATCTGGCCAAGATACTGGCGGTATCTAAAACCCTGGAAATCAGCAGCCCAAAAGGCCACCTCCCTCCTAAGGGAAAAGGACCCCACGTGGTGATCCTAACCACCAACCATGCCCTGAAGTTGCAGGGTTCGCTCCGTGGGCACACCGACCTCGAGTGAGGAGGCCCTCCAACTCCAACATCCAGAGAGATAACCGGGGGCAACAGGGCACCATGACGACTCGTGTGAACATCACTTGACCTGGAGTTTCTCTCATAAAACAACAAGAGTGTGTCCCAAAAGAGTAGACTACTGCTTGCCGGACTTACTGCACCCAGAGGGGAGCTAATAATCTTGGCGGGGGAGCCGTATATCACACTGTCACCATAGAAAAGCCTACAGACACCGTGATGATGGTGGCCAGTAAGACCGGCTGGACTCTTGTTTACTTCAAAAGGCTGTTGGCTCAGTGGCCATCATGGTCCTTGATCACCACTGACCCTGGACTGTCTGGGAGTTGAGCGGGCAGGGCTCTGACACCTGGTGCTGTTTGTACGTTAATTCAGGGGCCTAATTGAAGAAAGCGCAGACTACTGGTCAGAGCATCTAGGCTGGCAGAAACGGTCGGCCTAAGGTGGCCGAACAAATGTGGGGCGGGGTGAAACCGGCCCCCACAGCGTCTCTGCACATCTCTTTCCTGGACCCTTGAAGGTCATTAGAATCTATAACACTTCCAATGCTGGTGCTCAGGTGGACGAGCAGGGAGGCAGGGGGCCTGGGGACAATCAACGTCACCTGGAGGCTGCTGGGGAGAAGCTCTGACCCTCGCCCCAGGGTATGAGGGCTCCCAACTCAGCACTCAGCAGTTACAGAAGAAGGGTCTGCACCCTCAGCACTCCAAGAATGAGGAACGGGACAAAAGGCAGAGGGGGGGTTTGTCCCCAGCAAAGCCCATTAAAAATCCCTGGGAGATAAAAATAGAATCTGGGCAATAAAGTCAAGTCTAACCTTTTTTATCCTTTGTGCTTTGTCTAATTTCACGTGCTCCTAGGGTCCCGCATGCAGAGGTTCCACACCCGGCACTTCAGACCAGATTTCCTAGTGCAGAATGGCTGGGTCGACACCTCAGCTCCTGGGGCCCAGTGCAGACTCCACGATATAGAGCCTGAGCTACAGCCAACCCGGCCCTCGAGAGCTCCGCCCCCTCCCTCCCACTGACTCTGACAGGATCTCTACACAGCAGCCCAGCCCACAGCCCACGGGGTAGTACATGCTCTCACCTCTCCATTCTCTGATCAAAATATAAAGTTTCCTTTGCTTGTGAACCAAACTCAGTCTCGATCTGTTGGCCCCAATGACACTGGGCAGGGGGACACTTGTTGGGGTCCACTCTGGAGGATCAGTAACAGAAATTGAGACTATTGTAACCTCAATGAACAGATGTGTGAGCCAAAGTGTAGTTAACATAGAACAGTGTATAAGGCTCGGGTAAAATAAGATGTTTCTAACACTTCCATTGGATATTTCCATCACTTTATTATAAGCAAGTTCAGTGAAAAGGTTTGTCTTATTTGTCAGCTCAATATTAGAGAAATGAAGTGATTTCTTTCCAAGGATGTACATCTAATAATCTTGGTTAAACCTTCAATCTTGTTTTAAATGCTTTTCCATTGAAAATGATACCTCTCTTTCAGCTCCCCCATTTCTGAGAAGTATAAAATCTTATAATTTATTATTACCAAAGGGGAAAGGTGGGAGGAGGGATAAATTAACAGTTTGGGATTAACACATACACACTGCTATGTATAAAATAGATCATCAACAAGGAACTACTGTATAGCACAGGGAACTACACTCAACATTTTGCAATAACCTATAAGGGGAAATAATCTGAAAAAGAATAGATATTTTTATTGACATCATCTATCAATGACAGTTAAAGTGTAACCTAAGGGAAGCTGGTGGTGAGTGCTTCTGACCCTGAAGACTTCAATCATCTAAAGTTTGGACTCTGCCTACTTCCCAAGGCCCTTAATGAACATATGTGTAGCCGTAGCTTAAAAAATTCCCCAGTTTGGGTTTCGGGGAGACACTGATTTTGAAAAAGCCCTGGTGTTCTCCTTACATGAATGGGACTCTTCCTACTGCTAAAACATGTCTGTCACACCCAGAGGATGGTATACCGTCTGATCGGGAAGAGTTTGGAAAAGGCATCTCATCTCCTCATCTCCTGGTGCTCGGGTTCACCCCTCCAGCGTCTTTACTAACAGTCTCCCCACTTGGAGATGTCAGCACTGTCAACATCCTGTTGCGTACAGTTTGGAATTTGTCCAGAGGATGAAGCGGAAGGATGAGGAACAATGAGAGGCAAGTCCTACGTGTTCAGACAGGCACATGTCACTCTAATTTCCAATCAGGAAGACGAATTGACCAAAGGCTAGGGTTGCCCATGGAAACAGTATCGGGCTTGAGGAAATCCCGCTGCTTTGTGGCCAGTTCCCATAAACACAAGTTGAACAATAGAACTCAGGGGCAGTAAAATTCACAAAACTGCAGAGTTGAAAATATCCATCACTGAAAAATGTCTTGAGGAAAGTCAGAGAAAAGGACTTGTAAGCAAGGGAGAATGGCAGGAAAGGGATTTGAGGAGGTAGAAAGGACTCGCCGTTAAGCACAAGAAAAGGAGCTGAACATTGCCAACATTGCAGTTGGCCAAAAAGGGTGTATGCGTTTTTTTGTGTATATATTCAAGAAAAGAGCGTACACCTTTTTAGCCAACCAAACAGGTGGGCACTGGAAGTCAATACTACAAAAGACATCACTTCGCATCAGTCAGAAGAGCCATCCTCATAAAGCGTAAACAACAGAAATGCAGGACAGGGCAAGGAGAAGAGGGAGCCCTGTGAGACTTATAGTGGAAATGTATATTGCCAACGGCCATTCTGGAGAAGTGTATTGTGTTTACTAAAGCATCTAAACAATGAGCTACAGAGCATAGGGCACTTGCACTCATGGGCGTATATCTTGGGAAAAACAAAAATCGAGAGGACACAGGCACCCCAATGTTTACCCCCTCTCTGTTTAAAAGATCCTCGACTAGGATATAACTTAAATGTCTCTGGAGGGAAAAAATGGATAGAGATGTGGTACTTAGGTAGAGTGGAATATTATTCAGCCTGGAAATCAATGAAATATGGCCAGCTGTAACAACTCCGGAGGAGTTACGTATGATCATTCTAAGTGACAGAATTCAAAAAGAAGAAGACACATATCATAAGATATCACTTAAAGGTGGAATCCAAAATGGCTACACATGAAATAAATTACAAAACAAAAACATAGTCAAATATGTAGAAAACACGCATAAGGCTGCTAAACGGGAAAGGTGGGGAGGGGTGAGGCATCATCCAGGAGGTTGAAATTAGCAAAGATACCATTCCAAATACCAAACTGATAATCAACAAGGCCTACACGGTAGCTAAAAGAACTGCACTCAGCACACTCAAGTCACCGGAAAAGAATATATACGACTGGTAAGAATCTGAAAGAGAATTTATTGATGTCTCTCTGTACGTGAATCAAGTGGATGTACAGCAGCAAGAAACAGAGCTTTGAAAATCAGCTGTAACCAATATAGTAATAAATTGAAAAAAATAAACGACAGAGAGACAGAGAAAACCTCTTACAACTTTTCCTCAGGGACGGTGATGCAACATGGATTGAACACATCTAGACCCACAGCAGGATGAGACATAAGGCTGGAAACTGTTTGCGCTAAGAGAAATGTGAGGTTGGGTGAGGAAATGCACACCCTTTAAAGTAATACTACCTGGTACCCATTCAATGGGTCCCAAATCTGCAGGTTCAAGGGATCTTCCTACAGCTAAAACATGCATGGAAAACCCAGAGGACTGTACACCATGTGATCGGGAGATGTGTCTAAAATGCACCTCATTTATCCTCTCCTGGTGCTCCTGTTCACCATTCCAGCCACGTTACTTAGAAGCTCCCCACTTGGAGAATCAGCACATTTAAACTTCTGTTTCACACATTTTGCAAATTGTGAGGAGGATGAACGGGAAGAGGGGGAACCAATGAGAGAAGAGTTGTAGGGGTTTGGACGGGCACATATCACTCTAATTTCCCATTAAGAATAAGAATTAAAAAAAGGCTCAGCCTGCCTCGCCGGAGCCAAAATAGGGCCTGAAGCAATCCTGCGCGTTTGAGGCCAGCTCACAAAAGAGCAACTTAAAACATGGAGCTCAGGGTCACTGCAATTCACAAACCTGCAGAGTAATAAATGAAAACTAACGTCCAAAAATATGTTGAGGTAAGGCAAAGAAGAGGATCTGAATGCAAGACAGAATTGCAAGAAACAGATTTCAAGAGATAGATTGGACTCGTCTTTAACGCACATGAAAAGCGGCAGAATTTCGACAATGATGCAGTTGGCCCAAAAGGGCGTATGCGATTTTTCCTGATTATATCCAGGAAAAAACGCATACGCACTTTATGGGCAACGAAGCAAGCAAGCAATGCAAATGTGCACAACAAAGAAGTCTCATTTCCCACCGGTCAAAAGGGCCATCCTAAAAAATTGTAAAAACCAGAAATGCAGGACAGGCCATGGAGAACAGGGAGCCTTTATACGCTGATGGGCAGTGTGTGAACTGCCGAGAGCCACTCTGGAGAAGTGTATGGTGGTTCCTAAATCATCTAAAAACAGAGCTACAGAGCATAGGACACTTCCAATCATGGGAGTATATCTAGGGAAGTCTAAAAATCAACAAGACACAAGCACACCACAGTTTAGGGCTACTCTGTTTACAAGAACCTCAACTTCAGTACACCTTAAATATCCCAGGAAAGAGAACAATGGATAAAGAAGATGTGGTACTTATGTACAATGGAATATCTCTTCACCATGAAATCAATGTAATAAGGCTAGTAGAAGGATAAAGAGTGGATTTAGGTCCGATAATACTACTTGAAATAAGTCAAACAGAAAAAGAAACATATCATAAGATATCACTTATAGAGGGAGGGTAAATATGGCTGCACAAGAAATGAATTACAGAACAGAACAGTGTCTCACATTTAGAAAACACACTTATGTCAGCTTAAGGGGAAAGGAGAGGTGGGGTGATGCATAAAACCAGAGTTTGAAATTAGCACAGATACCGTTCAAGAAACCAAATAGGTATTAGACAAGATCTACACCTTGCTCAATGAACTGGCCTCAACACACCCTATACACCGCAGAGAAATATATCTGAGTAATAAGAATCTTAAAACCCATGTATTGATATATCTCCATAAGGGAATCAAGTGTGTGCAGAGCGGCACAAACACAGCAGTGAAAATGAGCTAAACCCCATTATAGAAATAAATTTTAAAAACAAAACGCAGAAACAATGAAAGAGAGAAAAATTCTTACAAAATTCGCTCAGGGGCTGTGATGCAACCTGGATTGACCACATATAAACCCACAGCTGGATAAGACATAAGGCTGGACACTTGGGGCTGAGAGGATTGGTGAGCTTCGGTGAGCAACTGCCGAAAGTTTAATGCAATACTTCATGCTACTCATTCCAAGGGTCCCAACACTCCAGGTTGAAGGGAATCTTCCTACAGCTAAACCATGCTTGGGAAACCCAGCGACTGGTATACCATATGATCGGGAAAGGTTTCTAAAACGCACCACATTTTTCCTCTCCTGGGGCTCCGGATCGACATTCCAGCCGCTTTACTAACAACATCCCCACAAGGAGAGTCAATGCCTTTAAGTTCTGGTATCGCACAGTCTTCAGTTAGTGCGGAGGATGAATGGGAATAGGGGGAACCAGTGAGAAACTAGCTGTAGCGGTTTCAATGGGCACATGTCACTCTAATTTCACATCAGTAAGAAGAATGAACCAAAGGCACAGCAAGGTGCCCCAGAAAAAGAATAGGGCTTCAAGGAATCCTGTGGTTATGGGGCAAGATCACAAAACTAAGAGCTGAAAAATGGAGCTAAGGGCCACTGCAATTCAAAAACCTGACTTGCCCAAAATGGGCGTATGTGTTTTTTCCTGAATATATTCAGGAAAAAACGCATACGCCCTTTTTGGCCAACCAAGCAAGCTTGCAAAGGAAATCTGCACTACAATGAAGTCTCACTTCCCCCCGGACAAAAGGGCCATCTGAAAAAAGTGTAAAATCCAGAAAGGCAGGACAGGCCATGGAGAACTGGGAGCCTTGTTATGCTGATGGGCGGGATGTCAATTGCCAACAGCCACTCGGGAGAAGTGTATGGTGTTTCCTGAAACATCTAAAAAACAAAGCAACAGAGCCTAGGGCACTTCCACTTATGGTCCTATAGCTTAGGGAAATTAAAATCAAAAAGACACAGCCACCCCAAAGGTTGGGACGGCTCTGTTTACAAGAACCTGGTTTACGGTACAAGTTCAATATCGCAGAAAGTGAAAAATGGATAAAGAAGTTGTGGTACTTACGTACAATGCAGTATCACTCAGCAATGAAATCTATGTCATCAGGCCCGTAGCAGCATAATGAGTGGATTCAGGTATGATGATTCTAACTGAAATAAGTCACACAGAAAAAGAACATCATAAGATATCACTAATACACGGAATGTAAACTTGGCTACACAGGAACTGAATTACAAAACAGAACAGGGTCTCAAATATAGAAAACCAACTTATGCTTGCTTAAGGGGAAAGGTGAGTTGGGGTGCTGCATAAAACCAGAGATTGAAATGAGCACAGATAAAGTTCCTTAAGCCAAATATGGAATAGACAAGAGCTACTCCTTGCTCAACGAAATGGACTCAACACCCCATATTAAACGCCTAAGAATGTACCTGACTAGGAAGTATCTTAAAACCTATGGATTGCTATGTCTCTGAAAGAGAATCAAGCGTGTGTACAGGGGCATAAACACAGCAGTGATAGGACTGGAGAGGTTCGGTGAGCAAATGAAGACCCTTTGAAGTCATATTGCATGGTACCCATTCCACGGGTCTCAACTCTCCAGGTTTAAGGTATTCTTCCTTCAGCTAAAACATGCATGTGGAACCCAGAGTATGATCAACCGTGTGATCGGGAGACGTGTTCCAATATGTGTCAGTTTTTGACCCCTGGTACTCGGGTGCAACATTCCAGACGCTTTACTAACACTCTCCCGACTTGGAGAGTCAGTGCCTTTAACCTCCTGTTTGGCCCAGTTTGCAATTTCTGCGGAAGATGAACAGGAATAGGGAGAACCAATGACAGACTAGCTGGAGGTGTGTGGACGGGCAAATTTAACTCTCATTTCCCACCAGGAAGAGGAATTAACCAAAGGCTCAGCGTGCCGTGCCGGAACCAGATTAGGGCCTGAAGCCATCCTGCGGTGTTGCGGCCAGCTCACGAGAAAGCGAGTTGAAGAAAGGAGCTCAGGGGCACTGTAATTCACAAACCTGCAGAGTTATAAATGACAGCTATCGTCCAAAAATATACTGAAGTAAGGCTGCCAAGAGGACTTGAAAGCGGGGCAGAATTGCAGGAAACCGATTTCAGGAGGTAGACTGGAATTGCATTGAAAGCATAGGAAAAGAGGCAGAACGTCCACAATGATGCACTTGGCCACAAAGGGCGTATGCGTTTTTTCCTGAATATATTCAGGAAAAAACGCATACGCCCTTTTTGGCCAACCAAGCAAGCTTGCAAAGGAAATCTGCACTACAATGAAATCTCACTTCCCCCCGGTCAAAAGGGCCATCTGAAAAAAGTGTAAAATCCAGAAAGGCAGGACAGGCCATGGAGAACTGGGAGCCTTGTTATGCTGATGGGCGGGATGTAAATTGCCAACAGCCACTCGGGAGAAGTGTATGGTGTTTCCTGAAACATCTAAAAAACAAAGCAACAGAGCCTAGGGCACTTCCACTTATGGTCCTATAGCTTAGGGAAATTAAAATCAAAAAGACAGAGCCACCCAAAAGGTTGGGACGGCTCTGTTTACAAGAACCTGGTTTACGGTACAAGTTCAATATCGCAGAAAGTGAAAAATGGATAAAGAAGTTGTGGTACTTACGTACAATGCAGTATCACTCAGCAATGAAATCTATGTCATCAGGCCCGTAGCAGCATAATGAGTGGATTCAGGTACGATGATTCTAACTGAAATAAGTCACACAGAAAAAGAAACATCATAAGATATCACTAATACACGGAATGTAAACTTGGCTACAGAGGAACTGAATTACAAAACAGAACAGGGTCTCAAATTTAGAAAACCAACTTATGCTTGCTTAAGGGGAAAGGTGAGTTGGGGTGCTGCATAAAACCAGAGATTGAAATGAGCACAGATAAAGTTCCTTAAGCCAAATATGGAATAGACAAGAGCTACTCCTTGCTCCACGAAATGGACTCAACACCCCATATTAAATGCCTAAGAGTGTACCTGACTAGGAAGTATCTTAAAACCTATGGATTGCTATGTCTCTGAAAGAGAATCAAGTGTGTGTACAGGGGCATAAACGCAGCAGTGATAGGATTGGAGAGGTTCGGTGAGCAAATGAAGACCTTTGAAGTCATATTGCATGGTACCCATTCCACGGGTCTCAACTCTCCAGGTTTAAGGTATTCTTCCTTCAGCTAAAACATGCATGTGGAACCCAGAGTATGATCAACCGTGTGATCGGGAGACGTGTTCCAATATGTCTCAGTTTTCGACCCCTGGTACTCGGGTGCAACATTCCAGACGCTTTACTAACACTCTCCCGACTTGGAGAGTCAGTGCCTTTAACCTCCTGTTTGGCCCAGTTTGCAATTTCTGCGGAAGATGAACAGGAATAGGGAGAACCAATGACAGACTAGCTGGAGGTGTGTGGACGGGCAAATTTAACTCTCATTTCCCACCAGGAAGAGGAATTAACCAAAGGATCAGCGTGCCGTGCCGGAACCAGATTAGGGCCTGAAGCCATCCTGCGGTGTTGCGGCCAGCTCACGAGAAAGCGAGTTGAAGAAAGGAGCTCAGGGGCACTGTAATTCACAAACCTGCAGAGTTATAAATGACAGCTATCGTCCAAAAATATACTGAAGTAAGGCTGCCAAGAGGACTTGAAAGCGGGGCAGAATTGCAGGAAACCGATTTCAGGAGGTAGACTGGAATTGCATTGAAAGCATAGGAAAAGAGGCAGAACGTCCACAATGATGCACTTGGCCACAAAGGGCGTAGGCGTTTTTTCCTGAATATATTCAGGAAAAAACGCATACGCCCTTTTTGGCCAACCAAGCAAGCTTGCAAAGGAAATCTGCACTACAATGAAGTCTCACTTCCCCCCGGTCAAAAGGGCCATCTGAAAAAAGTGTAAAATCCAGAAAGGCAGGACAGGCCATGGAGAACTGGGAGCCTTGTTATGCTGATGGGCGGGATGTAAATTGCCAACAGCCACTCGGGAGAAGTGTATGGTGTTTCCTGAAACATCTAAAAAACAAAGCAACAGAGCCTAGGGCACTTCCACTTATGGTCCTATAGCTTAGGGAAATTAAAATCAAAAAGACACAGCCACCCCAAAGGTTGGGACGGCTCTGTTTACAAGAACCTGGTTTACGGTACAAGTTCAATATCGCAGAAAGTGAAAAATGGATAAAGAAGTTGTGGTACTTACGTACAATGCAGTATCACTCAGCAATGAAATCTATGTCATCAGGCCCGTAGCAGCATAATGAGTGGATTCAGGTACGATGATTCTAACTGAAATAAGTCACACAGGAAAAGAAACATCATAAGATATCACTAATACACGGAATGTAACCTTGGCTACACAGGAACTGAATTACAAAACAGAACAGGGTCTCAAATTTAGAAAACCAACTTATGCTTGCTTAAGGGGAAAGGTGAGTTGGGGTGCTGCATAAAACCAGAGATTGAAATGAGCACAGATAAAGTTCCTTAAGCCAAATATGGAATAGACAAGAGCTACTCCTTGCTCAACGAAATGGACTCAACACCCCATATTAAACGGCTAAGAATGTACCTGACTAGGAAGTATCTTAAAACCTATGGATTGCTATGTCTCCGAAAGAGAATCAAGCGTGTGTGCAGGGGCATAAACGCAGCAGTGATAGGACTGGAGAGGTTCGGTGAGCAAATGAAGACCCTTTGAAGTCATATTGCATGGTACCCATTCCACGGGTCTCAACTCTCCAGGTTTAAGGTATTCTTCCTTCAGCTAAAACATGCATGTGGAACCCAGAGTATGATCAACCGTGTGATCGGGAGACGTGTTCCAATATGTGTCAGTTTTCGTCCCCTGGTACTCGGGTGCAACATTCCAGACGCTTTACTAACACTCTCCCGACTTGGAGAGTCAGTGCCTTTAACCTCCTGTTTGGCCCAGTTTGCAATTTCTGCGGAAGATGAACAGGAATAGGGAGAACCAATGACAGACTAGCTGGAGGTGTCTGGACGGGCAAATTTAACTCTCATTTCCCACCAGGAAGAGGAATTAACCAAAGGCTCAGCGTGCCGTGCCGGAACCGATTAGGGCCTGAAGCCATCCTGCGGTGTTGCGGCCAGCTCACGAGAAAGCGAGTTGAAGAAAGGAGCTCAGGGGCACTGTAATTCACAAACCTGCAGAGTTATAAATGACAGCTATCGTCCAAAAATATACTGAAGTAAGGCTGCCAAGAGGACTTGAAAGCGGGGCAGAATTGCAGGAAACCGATTTCAGGAGGTAGACTGGAATTGCATTGAAAGCATAGGAAAAGAGGCAGAACGTCCACAATGATGCACTTGGCCACAAAGGGCGTATGCGTTTTTTCCTGAATATATTCAGGAAAAAACGCATACGCCCTTTTTGGCCAACCAAGCAAGCTTGCAAAGGAAATCTGCACTACAATGAAGTCTCACTTCCCCCCGGTCAAAAGGGCCATCTGAAAAAAGTGTAAAATCCAGAAAGGCAGGACAGGCCATGGAGAACTGGGAGCCTTGTTATGCTGATGGGCGGGATGTAAATTGCCAACAGCCACTCGGGAGAAGTGTATGGTGTTTCCTGAAACATCTAAAAAACAAAGCAACAGAGCCTAGGGCACTTCCACTTATGGTCCTATAGCTTAGGGAAATTAAAATCAAAAAGACACAGCCACCCCAAAGGTTGGGACGGCTCTGTTTACAAGAACCTGGTTTACGGTACAAGTTCAATATCGCAGAAAGTGAAAAATGGATAAAGAAGTTGTGGTACTTACGTACAATGCAGTATCACTCAGCAATGAAATCTATGTCATCAGGCCCGTAGCAGCATAATGAGTGGATTCAGGTACGATGATTCTAACTGAAATAAGTCACACAGAAAAAGAAACATCATAAGATATCACTAATACACGGAATGTAACCTTGGCTACACAGGAACTGAATTACAAAACAGAACAGGGTCTCAAATTTAGAAACCCAACTTATGCTTGCTTAAGGGGAAAGGTGAGTTGGGGTGCTGCATAAAACCAGAGATTGAAATGAGCACAGATAAAGTTCCTTAAGCCAAATATGGAATAGACAAGAGCTACTCCTTGCTCAACGAAATGGACTCAACACCCCATATTAAATGCCTAAGAGTGTACCTGACTAGGAAGTATCTTAAAACCTATGGATTGCTATGTCTCTGAAAGAGAATCAAGTGTGTGTACAGGGGCAAAAACGCAGCAGTGATAGGATTGGAGAGGTTCGGTGAGCAAATGAAGACCCTTTGAAGTCATATTGCATGGTACCCATTCCACGGGTCTCAACTCTCCAGGTTTAAGGTATTCTTCCTTCAGCTAAAACATGCATGTGGAACCCAGAGTATGATCAACCGTGTGATCGGGAGACGTGTTCAAGTATGTGTCAGTTTTCATCCAGTGGTACTCGGGTGCAACATTCCAGAGGCCTTACTAACACTCTCCCGACTTGGAGAGTCAGTGCCTTTAACCTCCTGTTTGGCCCAGTTTGCAATTTCTGCGGAAGATGAACAGGAATAGGAAGAACCAATGACAGACTAGCTGGAGGTGTCTGGACGGGCAAATTTAACTCTCATTTCCCACCAGGAAGAGGAATTAACCAAAGGCTCAGCGTGCCGTGCCGGAACCAGATTAGGGCCTGAAGCCATCCTGCGGTGTTGCGGCCAGCTCACGAGAAAGCGAGTTGAAGAAAGGAGCTCAGGGGCACTGTAATTCACAAACCTGCAGAGTTATAAATGACAGCTATCGTCCAAAAATATACTGAAGTAAGGCTGCCAAGAGGACTTGAAAGCGGGGCAGAATTGCAGGAAACCGATTTCAGGAGGTAGACTGGAATTGCATTGAAAGCATAGGAAAAGAGGCAGAACGTCCACAATGATGCACTTGGCCAAAAAGGGCGTATGCGTTTTTTCCTGAATATATTCAGGAAAAAACGCATACGCCCTTTTTGGCCAACCAAGCAAGCTTGCAAAGGATATCTGCACTACAATGAAGTCTCACTTCCCCCCGGTCAAAAGGGCCATCTGAAAAAAGTGTAAAATCCAGAAAGGCAGGACAGGCCATGGAGAACTGGGAGCCTTGTTATGCTGATGGGCGGGAGGTAAATTGCCAACAGCCACTCGGGAGAAGTGTATGGTGTTTCCTGAAACATCTAAAAAACAAAGCAACAGAGCCTAGGGCACTTCCAGTTATGGTCCTATAGCTTAGGGAAATTAAAATCAAAAAGACACAGCCACCCCAAAGGTTGGGACAGCTCTGTTTACAAGAACCTGGTTTACGGTACAAGTTCAATATCGCAGAAAGTGAAAAATGGATAAAGAAGTTGTGGTACTTACGTACAATGCAGTATCACTCAGCAATGAAATCTATGTCATCAGGCCCGTAGCAGCATAATGAGTGGATTCAGGTACGATGATTCTAACTGAAATAAGTCACACAGGAAAAGAAACATCATAAGATATCACTAATACACGGAATGTAAACTTGGCTACACAGGAACTGAATTACAAAACAGAACAGGGTCTCAAATTTAGAAACCCAACTTATGCTTGCTTAAGGGGAAAGGTGAGTTGGGGTGCTGCATAAAACCAGAGATTGAAATGAGCACAGATAAAGTTCCTTAAGCCAAATATGGAATAGACAAGAGCTACTCCTTGCTCCACGAAATGGACTCAACACCCCATATTAAATGCCTAAGAGTGTACCTGACTAGGAAGTATCTTAAAACCTATGGATTGCTATGTCTCTGAAAGAGAATCAAGTGTGTGTACAGGGGCATAAACGCAGCAGTGATAGGATTGGAGAGGTTCGGTGAGCAAATGAAGACCCTTTGAAGTCATATTGCATGGTACCCATTCCACGGGTCTCAACTCTCCAGGTTTCAGGTATTCTTCCTTCAGGTAAAACATGCATGTGGAACCCAGAGTATGATCAACCGTGTGATCGGGAGACGTGTTCCAATATGTGTCAGTTTTCGTCCCCTGGTACTCGGGTGCAACATTCCAGACGCTTTACTAACACTCTCCCGACTTGGAGAGTCAGTGCCTTTAACCTCCTGTTTGGCCCAGTTTGCAATGTCTGCGGAAGATGTACAGGAATAGGCAGAACCAATGAGTGACTAGCTGGAGGTGTCTGGACGGGCAAATTTAACTCTCATTTCCCACCAGGAAGAGGAATTAACCAAAGGCTCAGCGTGCCGTGCCGGAACCAGATTAGGGCCTGAAGCAATACTGCGGTGTTGCGGCCAGCTCACGAGAAAGCGAGTTGAAGAAAGGAGCTCAGGGGCACTGTAATTCACAAACCTGCAGAGTTATAAATGACAGCTATCGTCCAAAAATATACTGAAGTAAGGCTGCCAAGAGGACTTGAAAGCGGGGCAGAATTGCAGGAAACCGATTTCAGGAGGTAGACTGGAATTGCATTGAAAGCATAGGAAAAGAGGCAGAACGTCCACAATGATGCACTTGGCCAAAAAGGGCGTATGCGTTTTTTCCTGAATATATTCAGGAAAAAACGCATACGCCCTTTTTGGCCAACCAAGCAAGCTTGCAAAGGAAATCTGCACTACAATGAAGTCTCACTTCCCCCCGGTCAAAAGGGCCATCTGAAAAAAGTGTAAAATCCAGAAAGGCAGGACAGGCCATGGAGAACTGGGAGCCTTGTTATGCTGATGGGCGGGATGTCAATTGCCAACAGCCACTCGGGAGAAGTGTATGGTGTTTCCTGAAACATCTAAAAAACAAAGCAACAGAGCCTAGGGCACTTCCACTTATGGTCCTATAGCTTAGGGAAATTAAAATCAAAAAGACACAGCCACCCCAAAGGTTGGGACGGCTCTGTTTACAAGAACCTGGTTTACGGTACAAGTTCAATATCGCAGAAAGTGAAAAATGGATAAAGAAGTTGTGGTACTTACGTACAATGCAGTATCACTCAGCAATGAAATCTATGTCATCAGGCCCGTAGCAGCATAATGAGTGGATTCAGGTACGATGATTCTAACTGAAATAAGTCACACAGAAAAAGAAACATCATAAGATATCACTAATACACGGAATGTAACCTTGGCTACACAGGAACTGAATTACAAAACAGAACAGGGTCTCAAATTTAGAAACCCAACTTATGCTTGCTTAAGGGGAAAGGTGAGTTGGGGTGCTGCATAAAACCAGAGATTGAAATGAGCACAGATAAAGTTCCTTAAGCCAAATATGGAATAGACAAGAGCTACTCCTTGCTCCACGAAATGGACTCAACACCCCATATTAAATGCCTAAGAGTGTACCTGACTAGGAAGTATCTTAAAACCTATGGATTGCTATGTCTCTGAAAGAGAATCAAGTGTGTGTACAGGGGCATAAACGCAGCAGTGATAGGATTGGAGAGGTTCGGTGAGCAAATGAAGACCCTTTGAAGTCATATTGCATGGTACCCATTCCACGGGTCTCAACTCTCCAGGTTTAAGGTATTCTTCCTTCAGGTAAAACATGCATGTGGAACCCAGAGTATGATCAACCGTGTGATCGGGAGACGTGTTCCAATATGTCTCAGTTTTCATCCCCTGGTACTCGGGTGCAACATTCCAGACGCTTTACTAACACTCTCCCGACTTGGAGAGTCAGTGCCTTTAACCTCCTGTTTGGCCCAGTTTGCAATTTCTGCGGAAGATGAACAGGAATAGGGAGAACCAATGACAGACTAGCTGGAGGTGTCTGGACGGGCAAATTTAACTCTCATTTCCCACCAGGAAGAGGAATTAACCAAAGGCTCAGCGTGCCGTGCCGGAACCAGATTAGGGCCTGAAGCCATCCTGCGGTGTTGCGGCCAGCTCACGAGAAAGCGAGTTGAAGAAAGGAGCTCAGGGGCACTGTAATTCACAAACCTGCAGAGTTATAAATGACAGCTATCGTCCAAAAATATACTGAAGTAAGGCTGCCAAGAGGACTTGAAAGCGGGGCAGAATTGCAGGAAACCGATTTCAGGAGGTAGACTGGAATTGCATTGAAAGCATAGGAAAAGAGGCAGAACGTCCACAATGATGCACTTGGCCAAAAAGGGCGTATGCGTTTTTTCCTGAATATATTCAGGAAAAAACGCATACGCCCTTTTTGGCCAACCAAGCAAGCTTGCAAAGGAAATCTGCACTACAATGAAGTCTCACTTCCCCCCGGTCAAAAGGGCCATCTGAAAAAAGTGTAAAATCCAGAAAGGCAGGACAGGCCATGGAGAACTGGGAGCCTTGTTATGCTGATGGGCGGGATGTAAATTGCCAACAGCCACTCGGGAGAAGTGTATGGTGTTTCCTGAAACATCTAAAAAACAAAGCAACAGAGCCTAGGGCACTTCCACTTATGGTCCTATAGCTTAGGGAAATTAAAATCAAAAAGACACAGCCACCCCAAAGGTTGGGACGGCTCTGTTTACAAGAACCTGGTTTACGGTACAAGTTCAATATCGCAGAAAGTGAAAAATGGATAAAGAAGTTGTGGTACTTACGTACAATGCAGTATCACTCAGCAATGAAATCTATGTCATCAGGCCCGTAGCAGCATAATGAGTGGATTCAGGTACGATGATTCTAACTGAAATAAGTCACACAGGAAAAGAAACATCATAAGATATCACTAATACACGGAATGTAACCTTGGCTACACAGGAACTGAATTACAAAACAGAACAGGGTCTCAAATTTAGAAAACCAACTTATGCTTGCTTAAGGGGAAAGGTGAGTTGGGGTGCTGCATAAAACCAGAGATTGAAATGAGCACAGATAAAGTTCCTTAAGCCAAATATGGAATAGACAAGAGCTACTCCTTGCTCCACGAAATGGACTCAACACCCCATATTAAATGCCTAAGAGTGTACCTGACTAGGAAGTATCTTAAAACCTATGGATTGCTATGTCTCTGAAAGAGAATCAAGTGTGTGTACAGGGGCATAAACGCAGCAGTGATAGGATTGGAGAGGTTCGGTGAGCAAATGAAGACCCTTTGAAGTCATATTGCATGGTACCCATTCCACGGGTCTCAACTCTCCAGGTTTAAGGTATTCTTCCTTCAGCTAAAACATGCATGTGGAACCCAGAGTATGATCAACCGTGTGATCGGGAGACGTGTTCCAATATGTGTCAGTTTTCGTCCCCTGGTACTCGGGTGCAACATTCCAGACGCTTTACTAACACTCTCCCGACTTGGAGAGTCAGTGCCTTTAACCTCCTGTTTGGCCCAGTTTGCAATTTCTGCGGAAGATGAACAGGAATAGGGAGAACCAATGAGAGACTAGCTGGAGGTGTCTGGACGGGCAAATTTAACTCTCATTTCCCACCAGGAAGAGGAATTAACCAAAGGCTCAGCGTGCCGTGCCGGAACCAGATTAGGGCCTGAAGCCATCCTGCGGTGTTGCGGCCAGCTCACGAGAAAGCGAGTTGAAGAAAGGAGCTCAGGGGCACTGTAATTCACAAACCTGCAGAGTTATAAATGACAGCTATCGTCCAAAAATATACTGAAGTAAGGCTGCCAAGAGGACTTGAAAGCGGGGCAGAATTGCAGGAAACCGATTTCAGGAGGTAGACTGGAATTGCATTGAAAGCATAGGAAAAGAGGCAGAACGTCCACAATGATGCACTTGGCCAAAAAGGGCGTATGCGTTTTTTCCTGAATATATTCAGGAAAAAACGCATACGCCCTTTTTGGCCAACCAAGCAAGCTTGCAAAGGAAATCTGCACTACAATGAAGTCTCACTTCCCCCCGGTCAAAAGGGCCATCTGAAAAAAGTGTAAAATCCAGAAAGGCAGGACAGGCCATGGAGAACTGGGAGCCTTGTTATGCTGATGGGCGGGATGTCAATTGCCAACAGCCACTCGGGAGAAGTGTATGGTGTTTCCTGAAACATCTAAAAAACAAAGCAACAGAGCCTAGGGCACTTCCACTTATGGTCCTATAGCTTAGGGAAATTAAAATCAAAAAGACACAGCCACCCCAAAGGTTGGGACGGCTCTGTTTACAAGAACCTGGTTTACAGTACAAGTTCAATATCGCAGAAAGTGAAAAATGGATAAAGAAGTTGTGGTACTTACGTACAATGCAGTATCACTCAGCAGTGAAATCTATGTCATCAGGCCCGTAGCAGCATAATGAGTGGATTCAGGTACGATGATTCTAACTGAAATAAGTCACACAGGAAAAGAAACATCATAAGATATCACTAATACACGGAATGTAACCTTGGCTACACAGGAACTGAATTACAAAACAGAACAGGGTCTCAAATTTAGAAACCCAACTTATGCTTGCTTAAGGGGAAAGGTGAGTTGGGGTGCTGCATAAAACCAGAGATTGAAATGAGCACAGATAAAGTTCCTTAAGCCAAATATGGAATAGACAAGAGCTACTCCTTGCTCAACGAAATGGACTCAACACCCCATATTAAATGCCTAAGAGTGTACCTGACTAGGAAGTATCTTAAAACCTATGGATTGCTATGTCTCTGAAAGAGAATCAAGTGTGTGTACAGGGGCATAAATGCAGCAGTGATAGGATTGGAGAGGTTCGGTGAGCAAATGAAGACCCTTTGAAGTCATATTGCATGGTACCCATTCCACGGGTCTCAACTCTCCAGGTTTAAGGTATTCTTCCTTCAGCTAAAACATGCATGTGGAACCCAGAGTATGATCAACCGTGTGATCGGGAGACGTGTTCCAATATGTGTCAGTTTTCGTCCCCTGGTACTCGGGTGCAACATTCCAGACGCTTTACTAACACTCTCCCGACTTGGAGAGTCAGTGCCTTTAACCTCCTGTTTGGCCCAGTTTGCAATTTCTGCGGAAGATGAACAGGAATAGGGAGAACCAATGACAGACTAGCTGGAGGTGTCTGGACGGGCAAATTTAACTCTCATTTCCCACCAGGAAGAGGAATTAACCAAAGGCTCAGCGTGCCGTGCCGGAACCAGATTAGGGCCTGAAGCAATCCTGTGGTGTTGCGGCCAGCTCACGAGAAAGCGAGTTGAAGAAAGGAGCTCAGGGGCACTGTAATTCACAAACCTGCAGAGTTATAAATGACAGCTATCGTCCAAAAATATACTGAAGTAAGGCTGCCAAGAGGACTTGAAAGCGGGGCAGAATTGCAGGAAACCGATTTCAGGAGGTAGACTGGAATTGCATTGAAAGCATAGGAAAAGAGGCAGAACGTCCACAATGATGCACTTGGCCAAAAAGGGCGTATGCGTTTTTTCCTGAATATATTCCGGAAAAAACGCATACGCCCTTTTTGGCCAACCAAGCAAGCTTGCAAAGGAAATCTGCACTACAATGAAGTCTCACTTCCCCCCGGTCAAAAGGGCCATCTGAAAAAAGTGTAAAATCCAGAAAGGCAGGACAGGCCATGGAGAACTGGGAGCCTTGTTATGCTGATGGGCGGGATGTCAATTGCCAACAGCCACTCGGGAGAAGTGTATGGTGTTTCCTGAAACATCTAAAAAACAAAGCAACAGAGCCTAGGGCACTTCCACTTATGGTCCTATAGCTTAGGGAAATTAAAATCAAAAAGACACAGCCACCCCAAAGGTTGGGACGGCTCTGTTTACAAGAACCTGGTTTACGGTACAAGTTCAATATCGCAGAAAGTGAAAAATGGATAAAGAAGTTGTGGTACTTACGTACAATGCAGTATCACTCAGCAGTGAAATCTATGTCATCAGGCCCGTAGCAGCATAATGAGTGGATTCAGGTACGATGATTCTAACTGAAATAAGTCACACAGGAAAAGAAACATCATAAGATATCACTAATACACGGAATGTAACCTTGGCTACACAGGAACTGAATTACAAAACAGAACAGGGTCTCAAATTTAGAAACCCAACTTATGCTTGCTTAAGGGGAAAGGTGAGTTGGGGTGCTGCATAAAACCAGAGATTGAAATGAGCACAGATAAAGTTCCTTAAGCCAAATATGGAATAGACAAGAGCTACTCCTTGCTCAACGAAATGGACTCAACACCCCATATTAAATGCCTAAGAGTGTACCTGACTAGGAAGTATCTTAAAACCTATGGATTGCTATGTCTCTGAAAGAGAATCAAGTGTGTGTACAGGGGCATAAATGCAGCAGTGATAGGATTGGAGAGGTTCGGTGAGCAAATGAAGACCCTTTGAAGTCATATTGCATGGTACCCATTCCACGGGTCTCAACTCTCCAGGTTTAAGGTATTCTTCCTTCAGCTAAAACATGCATGTGGAACCCAGAGTATGATCAACCGTGTGATCGGGAGACGTGTTCCAATATGTGTCAGTTTTCGTCCCCTGGTACTCGGGTGCAACATTCCAGACGCTTTACTAACACTCTCCCGACTTGGAGAGTCAGTGCCTTTAACCTCCTGTTTGGCCCAGTTTGCAATTTCTGCGGAAGATGAACAGGAATAGGGAGAACCAATGACAGACTAGCTGGAGGTGTCTGGACGGGCAAATTTAACTCTCATTTCCCACCAGGAAGAGGAATTAACCAAAGGCTCAGCGTGCCGTGCCGGAACCAGATTAGGGCCTGAAGCAATCCTGTGGTGTTGCGGCCAGCTCACGAGAAAGCGAGTTGAAGAAAGGAGCTCAGGGGCACTGTAATTCACAAACCTGCAGAGTTATAAATGACAGCTATCGTCCAAAAATATACTGAAGTAAGGCTGCCAAGAGGACTTGAAAGCGGGGCAGAATTGCAGGAAACCGATTTCAGGAGGTAGACTGGAATTGCATTGAAAGCATAGGAAAAGAGGCAGAACGTCCACAATGATGCACTTGGCCAAAAAGGGCGTATGCGTTTTTTCCTGAATATATTCAGGAAAAAACGCATACGCCCTTTTTGGCCAACCAAGCAAGCTTGCAAAGGAAATCTGCACTACAATGAAGTCTCACTTCCCCCCGGTCAAAAGGGCCATCTGAAAAAAGTGTAAAATCCAGAAAGGCAGGACAGGCCATGGAGAACTGGGAGCCTTGTTATGCTGATGGGCATGATGTCAATTGCCAACAGCCACTCGGGAGAAGTGTATGGTGTTTCCTGAAACATCTAAAAAACAAAGCAACAGAGCCTAGGGCACTTCCACTTATGGTCCTATAGCTTAGGGAAATTAAAATCAAAAGACACAGCCACCCCAAAGGTTGGGACGGCTCTGTTTACAAGAACCTGGTTTTCGGTACAAGTTCAATATCGCAGAAAGTGAAAAATGGATAAAGAAGTTGTGGTACTTACGTACAATGCAGTATCACTCAGCAATGAAATCTATGTCATCAGGTCCGTAGCAGCATAATGAGTGGATTCAGGTATGATGATTCTAACTGAAATAAGTCACACAGGAAAAGAAACATCATAAGATATCACTAATACACGGAATGTAACCTTGGCTACACAGGAACTGAATTCCAAAACAGAACAGGGTCTCAAATTTAGAAACCCAACTTATGCTTGCTTAAGCGGAAAGGTGAGTTGGGGTGCTGCATAAAACCAGAGATTGAAATGAGCACAGATAAAGTTCCTTAAGCCAAATATGGAATAGACAAGAGCTACTCCTTGCTCAATGAAATGGACTCAACACCCCATATTAAACGCCTAAGAATGTACCTGACTAGGAAGTATCTTAAAACCTATGGATTGCTATGTCTCCGAAAGAGAATCAAGCGTGTGTACAGGGCCATAAACGCAGCAGTGATAGGATTGGAGAGGTTCGGTGAGCAAATGAAGACCCTTTGAAATCATATTGCATGGTACCCATTCCACGGGTCTCAACTCTCCAGGTTTAAGGTATTCTTCCTTCAGGTAAACATGCACGTGGAACCCAGAGTATGATCAACCGTGTGATCGGGAGATGTGTTCCAATATGTCTCAGTTTTCATCCCCTGGTACTCGGGTGCAACATTCCAGACTCTTTACTAACACTCTCCCTACTTGGAGAGTCACTGCCTTTAACCTCCTGTTTGGCCCAGTTTGCAATTTCTGCGGAAGATGAACAGGAATAGGGAGAACCAATGAGAGACTAGCTGGAGGTGTCTGGACGGGCAAATTTAACTCTCATTTCCCACCAGGAAGAGGAATTAACCAAAGGCTCAGCGTGCCGTGCCGGAACCAGATTAGGGCCTGAAGCTATCCTGCGGTGTTGCGGCCAGCTCACGAGAAAGCGAGTTGAAGAAAGGAGCTCAGGGGCACTGTAATTCACAAACCTGCAGAGTTATAAATGACAGCTATCGTCCAAAAATATACTGAAGTAAGGCTGCCAAGAGGACTTGAAATCGGGGCAGAATTGCAGGAAACTGATTTCAGGAGGTAGACTGGAATTGCATTTAAAGCATAGGAAAAGAGGCAGAACGTCCACAATGATGCACTTGGCCAAAAAGGGCGTATGCGTTTTTTCCTGAATATATTCAGGAAAAAACGCATACGCCCTTTTTGGCCAACCAAGCGAGGTTGCAAAGGAAATCTGCACTACAATGAAGTCTCACTTCCCCCCGGTCAAAAGGGCCATCTGAAAAAAGTGTAAAATCCAGAAAGGCAGGGCAGGCCATGGAGAACTGGGAGCCTTGTTATGCTGATGGGCGGGATGTCAATTGCCAACAGCCACTCGGGAGAAGTGTATGGTGTTTCCTGAAACATCTAAAAAACAAAGCAACATAGCCTAGGGCACTTCCACTTATGGTCCTATAGCTTAGGGAAATTAAAATCAAAAGACACAGCCACCCCATAGGTTGGGACGGCTCTGTTTACAAGAACCTGGTTTACGGTACAAGTTCAATATCGCAGAAAGTGAAAAATGGATAAAGAAGTTGTGGTACTTACGTACAATGCAATATCACACAGCAATGAAATCTATGTCATCAGGCCCGTAGCAGCATAATGAGTGGATTCAGGTATGATGATTCTAACTGAAATAAGTCACACAGGAAAAGAAACATCATAAGATATCACTAATACACGGAATGTAAACTTGGCTATATAGGAACTGAATTACAAAACAGAACAGGGTCTCCAATTTAGAAAACCAACTTATGCTTGCTTAAGTTGCTTATGCTCCCAGGCCATGGAGAACTGGGAGCCTTGTTATGCTGATGGGCGGGATGTAAATTGCCGACAGCCACTTGGGAGAAGTGTATGGTGTTTCCTGAAACATCTAAAAAACAAAGCAACAGAGCCTAGGGCACTTCCACTTATGGTCCTATTGCTTAGTTAATTTAAAGTCTAAAAGACACAGCCACCCCAAAGGTTGGGACGGTTCTTTTTACTGGAATCTCTTCTTCGGCACAAGTTAAATATCCCAGAGAGCAAATAATGGATAAAGAAGTTGCGGTACTTATGTACAACAGAATACCACTCAGCAATGAAATCTATGTCACCAGGCCCGTACCAGCATAATGATTGGATTGAGGCACGATGATTCTAAGTGAAATAAGTCACACAGAAAAAGAAACATCATAAGGTATCACTAATACACGGAATGTGAACTTGGCTACACATGAACTGAATTACAAAACAGAACAGGGTCTCAAGTTTAGAAAACTAACTTATGCTTGCTTAAGGGGGAAGGTGAGTTGGGGTGCTGCATTAAACCAGAGTTTGAAATTAGCACAGATACCATTCCATAAGCCAAATATGGAATAGACAAGACCTACCCCTTGCTCAACGAAATGGATTCAACAATGAGGTATCACCTCACACCTGGTAGAATAGGCATCATAGAAAATCTACAAGCAAGAAATGCTGGAAAGGGTGTGGAGAAAAGGAACCCTCTTCCACTATTGTTGGGAATATAAATTGATACAGTCACTATGGAGAACAATATGGAATTTCTTAAGAAACTAACAATAGAATTACCATATGATACAGCAATCCCACTACTGGACATATACCCAGACAAAACCATAAATCAAAAAGAGACATTCACCGCAATGTTCATTGCATCACTATTTACAATATCGAGGTAATGGAAGCAACCTAAATGCCCACAGACAGACGAATGCATAAAGCCGTGGTACATATATAAAATGGAATATTACTAAGCCATGAAAAGGAATGAAATTGGGTCATTTGTAGAGACGTCGATGCATCTAGAGACTGTCATACAGAGTGAAGTAAGTCAGAGAGAGAAAAACAAATCTTGTATATTCATGCATATATGTGGAACCTAGAAAACCTGTACAGATTAACCATTTTGCAAGGCATAAATAGAGCAACAGATGTAGACAACAAACGTATGGACAACAAGGGGGGAAAGCTGTTGGGGGGGGTGGTGGGAGGAGTTGAGAGACTGGGATTGGCATGTATACATTTATATGTATAAAATAGATAACCAATAAGAACCTGCTGTATAAAAATATAAAATAAAATTCAAAATTAAAAAGAAATAAAATTTAAAAAATAGAAAAAACAATTATTCCCTTCACATACATGTATTTATATGAATAAATTATTTCCATGCTTATATCTGTAAATACAAAAAAGAGGAATAAAATCTACCTTGAACCCAAAACGAAAAAGAGAAAAAAAACACAGAACCCACCAGTTCCACAGAGGAAAACCGTATCAGGGCACTTGCTCCAGTTGTAAACAATTCTGAAGTTGGTCAGTGGTGGGGAATCGTCTCCCATTCAGCCAGCAGCCCCCACGCAACAAGCGTCCTCATTGCAAAGCTGGGGCACCGTGCCGAGGCATCTGTGAGTAAACGTGAGCTGAGCCCCAGGCCAGTTGCTGCTGAACTATTCCCACCCATCCCAGGTAAAACACCTGAATATATACAAGGACTTGAAAGCCTAGAGGGAGGGCCATAGAGCCACACGAGTGACAGCATGCCGGCCGACTTGGTGCCTGCAGGCCAGCCAGGATGGTCCTGGCCCTGGGTGCTCTTCTGGAAGATGTCCATTTCCCTGCCTGAGATACCCGTCCTGTCCCTGCCCCCACTGCTTTTTTCCTTCCTCACCTCTGCCCAGGGAGAAATTCCAGCAGCAGGTATGGGTGACACATCTTCTTCTTTAGCAGGTGGCAGCCTGGCAACTGCTGCAGAAAGTCCAGCAGAGCCCCACTCACACTGGGCCACCCACAAAGCCGTGGCCTCTCACTCCCTCCCACCAGCCCAGCCCCGAGACTGCTGACAGGGCAGAGAAAATGGCGTCAGGCACGGCTGCAGGGGCTCTTGCTGCCTGGAGTGGTATTTATAGTGATCTCAACCCAGGCACACCTGGGGAGGGCTGGCCGGCACGGTAAGGCTGCCCAGGTCAGCCAATCATCACCCCTCAGGGGCTCACAGTTGCAGAAAATGGAACTTGCTGAACCGGCCAGGTCCAAGGAACAGGTGTGGGCTCCTGAGAGTCAGGATAGACAAGGGGCTGCAGCTTTGGCTTGTTTTCTAATCATTTTATCTGGCCCATGAGTGGGAGACAACTTCAAGAAAACCCTCTCCTAATGAGAGGAACCCAGGAGTCAGGGAGAGGAGGGGTGGGTGGTGGTTGGAGACAGAGGCCTGGTGCCCCGGGTGCAGTGGAAGTCTCTGGAAGACCAGGTGGAGGGAGGCCTCACGGAGTGATGCCCAGGGTCACAGACCTGTCGCAGCTGCTGTTTGTTAGTTCAAGTCCTGCTCTGAGGTGCTCTGCGTCAGCTCTGAGCGACAGGTGAGCTGGGGGTGCTCTGCAATGAGGGCTATGTGCACGGTTCCTGTGTGCCCAGCCCTGCCACGGTACCTGCAAGGGTAGCTCTGTATCCTGGGAGGGGCCTGACCACGAGAGCCCTGTGGGCTGGGGTGGGGGTGGGGTACCTGCCCAGGTGAGCTCCATATTCTGGGATTGGTCTGACCACGAGAGCCCCATGGGCTGCTGGGGACCTGGTAAAGGATGTCAGGACAGTCAGTGAAGCCACCGAGGATATACCTCCAGTTGCTCCTAATTCCTACACCCTGCTGGTCATTCTACCAACCACCAGGACATGGTATTCTGTATTAGTCTTCAATGATGCCTTCTTTTGTATTCCATTAGTCCCAGAGTCACAAGAAATTTTGGCTTGTGAGTGGCAGGACTCAACATACAACTAAAACAATACTTCCAGGCCGTCTGGCCCCAAGGGTGCAAAAATTCCCACACCATCTTTGGGGAAAGCTTAGCTAAAGACCTAAAAGTTCTACCTCTGGAAAAGGAAACCCTCCTTCAATATGCAGACGACATTCTGATCGCCAGCCCTACTAAGGAGGCCTCTGAACTACCAAGCCAATAAAGGATAGAAGTTGTCCAAGAAAAAGCTCAAATATCACAGACTGCCGTGACCTGCCTGGGCTTCATTCTCACAGAAGGTTGGAGAAGTCCATCCCAGGAAAGGGAAGAAACCATTTTCAGCCTTACCCCTTTCTAAAACTAGAAGACAGCTTAGGGGTTCCTGGGGAGGCCAGGGTTTGCTGCTTCTGGATCCCTAACTACAGTCTACTAGCTGGGCCTCTATATGAAACACTGAAAGGAAAAGATGATGATCCTTTTGAATAGAATCCAGAAGTGGCCTTTCAAGAATGGAAAGAGCAGTCAATTCAGACCCTTGCCCTGGAACTCCCTAATTTAGCTAAACCCTTTGACCTTTACATTCCCGGTGAAAGGTGAATCGCCATTGGAGAATTAGTGCAAAACCTGGGACCACTTGAAATGGAACAATGCAAGAATGCCATCCAGGTAGGATAAACTATGGTCACCAAGGGGCTTGGCCCACTGCCACATCTGGCCAAGATACTGGCGGTATCTAAAACCCTGGAAATCAGCAGCCCAAAAGGCCACCTCCCTCCTAAGGGAAAAGGACCCCACGTGGTGATCCTAACCACCAACCATGCCCTGAAGTTGCAGGGTTCGCTCCGTGGGCACACCGACCTCGAGTGAGGAGGCCCTCCAACTCCAACATCCAGAGAGATAACCGGGGGCAACAGGGCACCATGACGACTCGTGTGAACATCACTTGACCTGGAGTTTCTCTCATAAAACAACAAGAGTGTGTCCCAAAAGAGTAGACTACTGCTTGCCGGACTTACTGCACCCAGAGGGGAGCTAATAATCTTGGCGGGGGAACCGTATATCACACTGTCACCATAGAAAAGCCTACAGACACCGTGATGATGGTGGCCAGTAAGACCGGCTGGACTCTTGTTTACTTCAAAAGGCTGTTGGCTCAGTGGCCATCATGGTCCTTGATCACCACTGACCCTGGACTGTCTGGGAGTTGAGCGGGCAGGGCTCTGACACCTGGTGCTGTTTGTACGTTAATTCAGGGGCCTAATTGAAGAAAGCGCAGACTACTGGTCAGAGCATCTAGGCTGGCAGAAACGGTCGGCCTAAGGTGGCCGAACAAATGTGGGGCGGGGTGAAACCGGCCCCCACAGCGTCTCTGCACATCTCTTTCCTGGACCCTTGAAGGTCATTAGAATCTATAACACTTCCAATGCTGGTGCTCAGGTGGACGAGCAGGGAGGCAGGGGGCCTGGGGACAATCAACGTCACCTGGAGGCTGCTGGGGAGAAGCTCTGACCCTCGCCCCAGGGTATGAGGGCTCCCAACTCAGCACTCAGCAGTTACAGAAGAAGGGTCTGCACCCTCAGCACTCCAAGAATGAGGAACGGGACAAAAGGCAGAGGGGGGGTTTGTCCCCAGCAAAGCCCATTAAAAATCCCTGGGAGATAAAAATAGAATCTGGGCAATAAAGTCAAGTCTAACCTTTTTTATCCTTTGTGCTTTGTCTAATTTCACGTGCTCCTAGGGTCCCGCATGCAGAGGTTCCACACCCGGCACTTCAGACCAGATTTCCTAGTGCAGAATGGCTGGGTCGACACCTCAGCTCCTGGGGCCCAGTGCAGACTCCGCGATATAGAGCCTGAGCTACAGCCAACCCGGCCCTCGAGAGCTCCGCCCCCTCCCTCCCACTGACTCTGACAGGATCTCTACACAGCAGCCCAGCCCACAGCCCACGGGGTAGTACATGCTCTCACCTCTCCATTCTCTGATCAAAATATAAAGTTTCCTTTGCTTGTGAACCAAACTCAGTCTTGATCTGTTGGCCCCAATGACACTGGGCAGGGGGACACTTGTTGGGGTCCACTCTGGAGGATCAGTAACAGAAATTGAGACTATTGTAACCTCAATGAACAGATGTGTGAGCCAAAGTGTAGTTAACATAGAACAGTGTATAAGGCTCGGGTAAAATAAGATGTTTCTAACACTTCCATTGGATATTTCCATCACTTTATTATAAGCAAGTTCAGTGAAAAGGTTTGTCTTATTTGTCAGCTCAATATTAGAGAAATGAAGTGATTTCTTTCCAAGGATGTACATCTAATAATCTTGGTTAAACCTTCAATCTTGTTTTAAATGCTTTTCCATTGAAAATGATACCTCTCTTTCAGCTCCCCCATTTCTGAGAAGTATAAAATCTTATAATTTATTATTACCAAAGGGGAAAGGTGGGAGGAGGGATAAATTAACAGTTTGGGATTAACACATACACACTGCTATGTATAAAATAGATCATCAACAAGGAACTACTGTATAGCACAGGGAACTACACTCAACATTTTGCAATAACCTATAAGGGGAAATAATCTGAAAAAGAATAGATATTTTTATTGACATCATCTATCAATGACAGTTAAAGTGTAACCTAAGGGAAGCTGGTGGTGAGTGCTTCTGACCCTGAAGACTTCAATCATCTAAAGTTTGGACTCTGCCTACTTCCCAAGGCCCTTAATGAACATATGTGTAGCCGTAGCTTAAAAAATTCCCCAGTTTGGGTTTTGGGGAGACACTGATTTTGAAAAAGCCCTGGTGTTCTCCTTACATGAATGGGACTCTTCCTACTGCTAAAACATGTCTGTCACACCCAGAGGATGGTATACCGTCTGATCGGGAAGAGTTTGGAAAAGGCATCTCATCTCCTCATCTCCTGGTGCTCGGGTTCACCCCTCCAGCGTCTTTACTAACAGTCTCCCCACTTGGAGATGTCAGCACTGTCAACATCCTGTTGCGTACAGTTTGGAATTTGTCCAGAGGATGAAGCGGAAGGATGAGGAACAATGAGAGGCAAGTCCTACGTGTTCAGACAGGCACATGTCACTCTAATTTCCAATCAGGAAGACGAATTGACCAAAGGCTAGGGTTGCCCATGGAAACAGTATCGGGCTTGAGGAAATCCCGCTGCTTTGTGGCCAGTTCCCATAAACACAAGTTGAACAATAGAACTCAGGGGCAGTAAAATTCACAAAACTGCAGAGTTGAAAATATCCATCACTGAAAAATGTCTTGAGGAAAGTCAGAGAAAAGGACTTGTAAGCAAGGGAGAATGGCAGGAAAGGGATTTGAGGAGGTAGAAAGGACTCGCCATTAAGCACAAGAAAAGGAGCTGAACATTGCCAACATTGCAGTTGGCCAAAAAGGGTGTATGCGTTTTTTTGTGTATATATTCAAGAAAAGAGCGTACACCTTTTTATCCAACCAAACAGGTGGGCACTGGAAGTCAATACTACAAAAGACATCACTTCGCATCAGTCAGAAGAGCCATCCTCATAAAGCGTAAACAACAGAAATGCAGGACAGGGCAAGGAGAAGAGGGAGCCCTGTGAGACTTATAGTGGAAATGTATATTGCCAACGGCCATTCTGGAGAAGTGTATTGTGTTTACTAAAGCATCTAAACAATGAGCTACAGAGCATAGGGCACTTGCACTCATGGGCGTATATCTTGGGAAAAACAAAAATCGAGAGGACACAGGCACCCCAATGTTTACCCCCTCTCTGTTTAAAAGATCCTCGACTAGGATATAACTTAAATGTCTCTGGAGGGAAAAAATGGATAGAGATGTGGTACTTAGGTAGAGTGGAATATTATTCAGCCTGGAAATCAATGAAATATGGCCAGCTGTAACAACTCCGGAGGAGTTACGTATGATCATTCTAAGTGACAGAATTCAAAAAGAAGAAGACACATATCATAAGATATCACTTAAAGGTGGAATCCAAAATGGCTACACATGAAATAAATTACAAAACAAAAACATAGTCAAATATGTAGAAAACACGCATAAGGCTGCTAAACGGGAAAGGTGGGGAGGGGTGAGGCATCATCCAGGAGGTTGAAATTAGCAAAGATACCATTCCAAATACCAAACTGATAATCAACAAGGCCTACACGGTAGCTAAAAGAACTGCACTCAGCACACTCAAGTCACCGGAAAAGAATATATACGACTGGTAAGAATCTGAAAAAGAATTTATTGATGTCTCTCTGTACGTGAATCAAGTGGATGTACAGCAGCAAGAAACAGAGCTTTGAAAATCAGCTGTAACCAATATAGTAATAAATTGAAAAAAATAAACGACAGAGAGACAGAGAAAACCTCTTACAACTTTTCCTCAGGGACGGTGATGCAACATGGATTGAACACATCTAGACCCACAGCAGGATGAGACATAAGGCTGGAAACTGTTTGCGCTAAGAGAAATGTGAGGTTGGGTGAGGAAATGCACACCCTTTAAAGTAATACTACCTGGTACCCATTCAATGGGTCCCAAATCTGCAGGTTCAAGGGATCTTCCTACAGCTAAAACATGCATGGAAAACCCAGAGGACTGTACACCATGTGATCGGGAGATGTGTCTAAAATGCACCTCATTTATCCTCTCCTGGTGCTCCTGTTCACCATTCCAGCCACGTTACTTAGAAGCTCCCCACTTGGAGAATCAGCACATTTAAACTTCTGTTTCACACATTTTGCAAATTGTGAGGAGGATGAACGGGAAGAGGGGGAACCAATGAGAGAAGAGTTGTAGGGGTTTGGACGGGCACATATCACTCTAATTTCCCATTAAGAATAAGAATTAAAAAAAGGCTCAGCCTGCCTCGCCGGAGCCAAAATAGGGCCTGAAGCAATCCTGCGGGTTTGAGGCCAGCTCACAAAAGAGCAACTTAAAACATGGAGCTCAGGGTCACTGCAATTCACAAACCTGCAGAGTTATAAATGAAAACTAACGTCCAAAAATATGTTGAGGTAAGGCAAAGAAGAGGATCTGAATGCAAGACAGAATTGCAAGAAACAGATTTCAAGAGATAGATTGGACTCGTCTTTAACGCACATGAAAAGCGGCAGAATTTCGACAATGATGCAGTTGGCCCAAAAGGGCGTATGCGATTTTTCCTGATTATATCCAGGAAAAAACGCATACGCACTTTATGGGCAACGAAGCAAGCAAGCAATGCAAATGTGCACAACAAAGAAGTCTCATTTCCCACCGGTCAAAAGGGCCATCCTAAAAAATTGTAAAAACCAGAAATGCAGGACAGGCCATGGAGAACAGGGAGCCTTTATACGCTGATGGGCAGTGTGTGAACTGCCGAGAGCCACTCTGGAGAAGTGTATGGTGGTTCCTAAATCATCTAAAAACAGAGCTACAGAGCATAGGACACTTCCAATCATGGGAGTATATCTAGGGAAGTCTAAAAATCAACAAGACACAAGCACACCACAGTTTAGGGCTACTCTGTTTACAAGAACCTCAACTTCAGTACACCTTAAATATCCCAGGAAAGAGAACAATGGATAAAGAAGATGTGGTACTTATGTACAATGGAATATCTCTTCACCATGAAATCAATGTAATAAGGCTAGTAGAAGGATAAAGAGTGGATTTAGGTCCGATAATACTACTTGAAATAAGTCAAACAGAAAAAGAAACATATCATAAGATATCACTTATAGAGGGAGGGTAAATATGGCTGCACAAGAAATGAATTACAGAACAGAACAGTGTCTCACATTTAGAAAACACACTTATGTCAGCTTAAGGGGAAAGGAGAGGTGGGGTGATGCATAAAACCAGAGTTTGAAATTAGCACAGATACCGTTCAAGAAACCAAATAGGTATTAGACAAGATCTACACCTTGCTCAATGAACTGGCCTCAACACACCCTATACACCGCAGAGAAATATATCTGAGTAATAAGAATCTTAAAACCCATGTATTGATACATCTCCATAAGGGAATCAAGTGTGTGCAGAGCGGCACAAACACAGCAGTGAAAATGAGCTAAACCCCATTATAGAAATAAATTTTAAAAACAAAACGCAGAAACAATGAAAGAGAGAAAAATTCTTACAAAATTCGCTCAGGGGCTGTGATGCAACCTGGATTGACCACATATAAACCCACAGCTGGATAAGACATAAGGCTGGACACTTGGGGCTGAGAGGATTGGTGAGCTTCGGTGAGCAACTGCCGAAAGTTTAATGCAATACTTCATGCTACTCATTCCAAGGGTCCCAACACTCCAGGTTGAAGGGAATCTTCCTACAGCTAAACCATGCTTGGGAAACCCAGCGACTGGTATACCATATGATCGGGAAAGGTTTCTAAAACACACCACATTTTTCCTCTCCTGGGGCTCCGGATCGACATTCCAGCCGCTTTACTAACAACATCCCCACAAGGAGAGTCAATGCCTTTAAGTTCTGGTATCGCACAGTCTTCAGTTAGTGCGGAGGATGAATGGGAATAGGGGGAACCAGTGAGAAACTAGCTGTAGCGGTTTCAATGGGCACATGTCACTCTAATTTCACATCAGTAAGAAGAATGAACCAAAGGCACAGCAAGGTGCCCCAGAAGAAGAATAGGGCTTCAAGGAATCCTGTGGTTATGGGGCAAGATCACAAAACTAAGAGCTGAAAAATGGAGCTAAGGGCCACTGCAATTCAAAAACCTGACTTGCCCAAAAAGGGCGTATGCGTTTTTTCCTGAATATATTCAGGAAAAAACGCATACGCCCTTTTTGGCCAACCAAGCAAGCTTGCAAAGGAAATCTGCACTACAATGAAGTCTCAATTCCCCCTGGTCAAAAGAGCCATCTGAAAAAAGTGTAAAATCCATAAAGGCATGACAGGCCATTGAGAACTGGGAGCCATCTTATGCTGATGGGCAGGATGTAAATTGCCAACAGCCACTCTGGAGAAGTGTTTGGTGTTTCCTGAAACATCTAAAAAACAAAGCAACAGAGCCTAGGGCACTTCCACTTATGGTACTATAGTTTAGGGCAATTAAAATCAAAAAGACACAGCCACCCCAAAGTTTGGGATGGCTCTGTTTACAAGAACCTCATATACGGTACAAGTTCAATATCGCAGAAAGTGAAAAATGGATAAAGAAGTTGTGGTACTTACGTACAATGCAATATCACTCAGCAATGAAATCTATGTCATCAGGCCCGTAGCAGCATAATGAGTGGACTAAGTACGATGAATCTAACTGAAATAAGTCACACAGAAAAAGAAACATCATAAGGTATCACTAATACACGGAATGTAAACTTGGCTACACAGGAACTGAATTCCAAAACAGAACAGGGTCTCAAATTTAGAAACCCAACTTATGCTTGCTTAAGGGGAAAGGTGAGTTGGGGTGCTGCATAAAACCAGAGATTGAAATGAGCACAGATAAAGTTCCTTAAGCCAAATATGGAATAGACAAGAGCTACTCCTTGCTCAACGAAATGGACTCAACACCCCATATTCAACGCCTAGGAATATACCTGACTAGTAAGAATCATAAAACCTATGGATTTATATATCTCTGTAAGAGAATCAAGAGTGTGTACAGCTGCATTAAAGCAGTGAAAATCAGGTAAATACCATAATAAAAATAAATTTCTTAAACAAAACACAATGACAGTGAAATAGAGAGAAATACTTAAGTAATCATTCAAGGCTTCTGATGCAACCTGCATTTACCACATCTACACCCAGAGCTGGGTGACACATAAGGCTGGACACTTGGGGCTCATAAGATTGGTGAGGTTCGGTGAGCAAATGAAGACCTTTGAAGTCATATTGCATGGTACCCATTCCATGGGTCTCAACTCTCCAGGTTTAAGGGATACTTCCTTCAGCTAAAACATGCATGTGGAACCCAGAGAATGATCAACCATGTGATCGGGAGACGTGTTCCAATATGTGTCAGTTTTCGTCCCCTGGTACTCGGGTGCAACATGCCAGACGCTTTACTAACACTCTCCCGACTTGGAGAGTCAGTGCCTTTAACCTCCTGTTTGGCCCAGTTTGCAATTTCTGCGGAAGATGAACAGGAATAGGGAGAACCAATGACAGACTAGCTGGAGGTGTCTGGACGGGCAAATTTAACTCTCATTTCCCACCAGGAATAGGAATTAACCAAAGGCTCAGCGTGCCGTGCCGGAACAAGATTAGGGCCTGAAGCCATCCTGCGGTGTTGCGGCCAGCTCACGAGAAAGCGAGTTGAAGAAAGGAGCTCAGGGGCACTGTAATTCACAAACCTGCAGAGTTATAAATGACAGCTATCGTCCAAAAATATACTGAAGTAAGGCTGCCAAGAGGACTTGAAAGCGGGGCAGAATTGCAGGTAACCGATTTCAGGAGGTAGACTGGAATTGCATTTAAAGCATAGGAAAAGAGGCAGAATGTCCACAATGATGCACTTGGCCAAAAAGGGCGTATGCGTTTTTTCCTGAATATATTCAGGAAAAAACGCATACGCCCTTTTTGGCCAACCAAGCAAGCTTGCAAAGGACATCTGCACTACAATGAAGTCTCACTTCCCCCCGGTCAAAAGGGCCATCTGAAAAAAGTGTAAAATCCAGAAAGGCAGGACAGGCCATGGAGAACCGGGAGCCTTGTTATGCTGATGGGCGGGAGGTAAATTGCCAACAGCCACTCGGGAGAAGTGTATGGTGTTTCCTGAAACATCTAAAAAACAAAGCAACAGAGCCTAGGACACTTCCACTTAGGGTCCTATAGCTTAGGGAAATTAAAATCAAAAAGACACAGCCAACCCAAAGGTTGGGACGGCTCTGTTTACAAGAACCTGGTTTACGATACAAGTGCAATATCGCAGAAAGTGAAAAATGGATAAAGAAGTTGTGGTACTTACGCACAATGCAATATCACTCAGCAAGGAAATCTATGTCATCAGGCCCGTAGCAGCATAATGAGTGGATTCAGGTATGATGATTCTAACTGAAATAAGTCACACAGAAAAAGAAACATCATAAGATATCACTAATACACGGAATGTAACCTTGGCTACACAGGAACTGAATTACAAAACAGAACAGGGTCTCAAATTTAGAAAACCAACTTATGCTTGCTTAAGGGGAAAGGTGAGTTGGGGTGCTGCATAAAACCAGAGATTGAAATGAGCACAGATAAAGTTCCTTAAGCCAAATATGCAATAGACAAGAGCTACTCCTTGCTCAACGAAATTGACTCAACACCCCATATTAAATGCCTAAGAGTGTACCTGACTAGGAAGTATCTTAAAACCTATGGATTGCTATGTCTCCGAAAGAGAATCAAGCGTGTGTGCAGGGGCATAAACGTAGCAGTGATAGGATTGGAGAGGTTCGGTGAGCAAATGAAGACCCTTTGAAGTCATATTGCATGGTACCCATTCCACGGGTCTCAACTCTCCAGGTTGAAGGTATTCTTCCTTCAGCTAAAACATGCATGTGGAACCCAGAGTATGATCAACCGTGTGATCGGGAGACGTGTTCCAATATGTGTCAGTTTTCGTCCCCTGGTACTCGGGTGCAACATTCCAGACGCTTTACTAACACTCTCCCGACTTGCACAGTCAGTGCCTTTAACCTCCTGTTTGGCCCAGTTTGCAATTTCTGTGGAAGATGAACAGGAATAGGGAGAACCAATGACAGACTAGCTGGAGGTGTCTGGACGGGCAAATTTAACTCTCAATTCCCACCAGGAAGAGGAATTAACCAAAGGCTCAGCGTGCCGTGCCGGAACCAGATTAGGGCCTGAAGCAATCCTGCGGTGTTGCGGCCAGCTCACAAGAAAGCGAGTTGAAGAAAGGAGCTCAGGGGCACTGTAATTCACAAACCTGCAGAGGTATAAATGACAGCTATCGTCGAAAAATATACTGAAGTAAGGCTGCCAAGAGGACTTGAAAGCGGGGCAGAATTGCAGGAAACCGATTTCAGGAGGTAGACTGGAATTGCATTTAAAGCATAGGAAAAGAGGCAGAACGTCCACAATGATGCACTTGGCCAAAAAGGGCATATGCGTTTTTTCCTGAATATATTCTATCCCCCTATTTCCTAAGCCCTAGCCCTAGCCCTAACCCTAACCCTAGCCCTAACCCTAACCCTAACCCTAACCCTAACCCTAAACCTAACCCTAACCCTAACCCTAACCCTAATCCTTCCCCGAAGCCTGACCCTCACCCGTCCCCTAATCCTAACCCGTACGCTAACACTAACCCACGCCCTCACACGCACGCCCCCCCTAAAGCGTTGTCGGACCCTCAATTGGACCCTAAGCCGTCCCCGTCCCCTAACCCTAACCCTAGCCCGAACCCTAACCCTAAACCTTCCCCGAAGCCTGACCCTCACCCGTCTCCTAATCCTAACCCGCACGCTAACACTAACCCGGGCCCTCACACGCACGCTCCCCCTAAAGCGTAGTCGGACCCTCACCTGGACCCTAAACCGTCCCCGTCCCCTAACCCTAACCCTAGCCCGAACCCTAACCCTAACCCTTCCCCGAAGCCTGAGCCTCACCCGTCCCCTAATCCTAACCCGTAGGCTCACATTAACCCGCGCCCTCACACGCACGCTCCCCCTAAAGCGTTGTCGGACCCTCACCTGGACCCTAAACCGTCCCCGTCCCCTAACCCTAACCCTAGCCCGAACCCTAACCCTAACCCTTCCCCGAAGCCTGACCCTCACCCGTCCCCTAATCCTAACCCGTACACTCACACTAACCCGCGCC
The DNA here is from genome assembly GCF_949774975.1 of Lagenorhynchus albirostris. Classification (NCBI taxonomy): domain Eukaryota; kingdom Metazoa; phylum Chordata; class Mammalia; order Artiodactyla; family Delphinidae; genus Lagenorhynchus; species Lagenorhynchus albirostris. Next base: position 404,342 of record NW_026783348.1, read on the forward strand.
CTCACACGCACGCTCCCCCTAAAGCGTTGTCGGACCCTCACCTGGACCCTAAACCGTCCCCGTCCCCTAACCCTAACCCTAGCCCGAACCCTAACCCTAACCCTTCTCCGAAGCCTAAACCTCACCCGTCCCTAATCCTAACCCGTACGCTCACACTAACCCGCGCCCTCACACGCACGCTCCCCCTAAAGCGTTGTCGGACCCTCACCTGAACCCTAAACCGTCCCCGTCCCCTAACCCTAACCCTAGCCCGAAACCTAACCTTAACACTTCCCCAAAGCCTGACCCTCACCCGTCCCCTAATCCTAACCCGTACGCTCACACTAACCCGCGCCCTCACACGCACGCTCCCCCTAAAGCGTTGTCGGACCCTCACCTGAACCCTAAACCGTCCCCGTCCCCTAACCCTAACCCTAGCCCGAAACCTAACCTTAACACTTCCCCAAAGCCTGACCCTCACCCGTCCCCTAATCCTAACCCGTAGGCTAACAGTAACCCGCGTCCTCACATGCACGCTCCCCCTAAAGCGTTGTTGGAACGTCACCTGGATCCTAAACCGTCCCCGTCCCCTAACCCTAACCCTAGCCCGAACCCTAACCCTAAACCTTCCCCGAAGCCTGACCCTCACCCGTCCCCTAATCCTAACCCGTAGGCTCACACTAACCCACGCACTCACACGCACGCTCCCCCTAAAGCGTTGTCGGACCCTCACCTGGACCCTAAACCGTCCCCGTCCCCTAACCCTAACCCTAGCCCGAACCCTAACCCTAACCCTTCTCCGAAGCCTAAACCTCACCCGTCCCTAATCCTAACCCGTACGCTAACACTAACCCGCGAACTCACACGCACGCTCCCCCTAAAGCGTTGTCGAACCCTCACCTGGACACTAAACCGTCCCCGTCCCCTAACCCTAACCCTAGCCCGAACCCTAACCCTAACACTTCCCCGAAGCCTGACCCTCACCCGTCCCCTAATCCTAACCCGTAGGCTCACACTAACCCGCGCCCTCACACGCACGCTCCCCCTAAAGCTTTGTCGGACCCTCACCTGGACCCTAAACCGTTCCCGTCCCTAACCCTAACCCTAGCCCGAACCCTAACCCTAACACTTCCCTGAAGCCTGACCCTCACCCGTCCCCTAATCCTAACCCGTAGGCTCACACTAACCCGCGCCCTCACAAGCACGCTCCCCCTAAAGCGTTGTCGGACCCTCACCTGGACCCTAAACCATCCCCGTCCCCTAACCCTAACCCCAGCCCGAACCCTAACCATAACACTTCCCCGAAGCCTGACCCTCACCCGTCCCCTAATCCTAACCCGTACGCTAACACTAACCCGCGCCCTCACACGCACGCTCCCCCTAAAGCGTTGTCGGACCCTCACCTGGACCCTAAACCGTCCCCGTCCCCTAACCCTAACCCTAGCCCGAACCCTAACCCTAACCCATCCCCGAAGCCTGACCCTCACCCGTCCCCTAATCCTAACCCGTACGCTCACACTAACCCGCGCACTCACACGTACGCTCCCCCTAAAGCGTTGTCGGACCCTCACCTGGACCCTAAACCGTCCCCGTCCCCTAACCCTAACCCTAGCCCGAACCCTAACCCTAACCCTTCTCCGAAGCCTAAACCTCACCCGTCCCTAATCCTAACCCGTACGCTAACACTAACCCGCGAACTCACACGCACGCTCCCCTTACAGCGTTGTCGAACCCTCACCTGGACACTAAACCGTCCCCGTCCCCTAACCCTAACCCTAGCCCGAACCCTAACCCTAACACTTCCCCGAAGCCTGACCCTCACCCGTCCCCTAATCCTAACCCGTAGGCTCACACTAACCCGCGCCCTCACACGCACGCTCCCCCTAAAGCGTTGTCGGACCCTCACTTGGACCCTAAACCGTCCTCGTCCCCTAACCCTAACCCTAGCCCGAACCCTAACCTTAACCCTTCCCCAAAGCCTGACCCTCACCCGTCCCCTATTCGTAACCCGTAGGCTCACACTAACCCGCGCCCTCACACGCACGCTCCCCCTAAAGCTTTGTCGGACCCTCACCTGGACCCTAAACCGTTCCCGTCCCTAACCCTAACCCTAGCCCGAACCCTAACCCTAACACTTCCCTGAAGCCTGACCCTCACCCGTCCCCTAATCCTAACCCGTAGGCTCACACTAACCCGCGCCCTCACAAGCACGCTCCCCCTAAAGCGTTGTCGGACCCTCACCTGGACCCTAAACCATCCCCGTCCCCTAACCCTAACCCCAGCCCGAACCCTAACCATAACACTTCCCCGAAGCCTGACCCTCACCCGTCCCCTAATCCTAACCCGTACGCTAACACTAACCCGCGCCCTCACACGCACGCTCCCCCTAAAGCATTGTCGGACCCTCACCTGGACCCTAAACCGTCCCCGTCCCCTAACCCTAACCCTAGCCCGAACCCTAACCCTAACCCATCCCCGAAGCCTGACCCTCACCCGTCCCCTAATCCTAACCCGTACGCTCACACTAACCCGCGCCCTCACACGCACGCTCCCCCTAAAGCGTTGTCCGACACTCACCTTGACCCTAAACCATCCCCGTCCCCTAACCCTAACCCTAGCCCGAACCCTAACCCTAAGCCTTCCCCAAAGCCTGACCCTCACCCGTCCCCTAATCCTAACCCGCACCCTGACACTAACCCGGGCCCTCACACGCACGCTCCCCCTAAAGCGTTATCGGACCCTCACCTGAACCCTAAACCGTCCCCGTCCCCTAACCCTAACCCTAGCCCGAACCCTAACCCTAACCCTTCCCCGAAGCCTGACCCTCACCCGTCCCCTAATCCTAAACCGTAGGCTCACACTAACCCGCGCCCTCACACGCACGCTCCCCCTAAAGCGTTGTCGGACCCTCACCTGGACCCAAAACCGTCCCCATCCCCTAACCCTAACCCTAGCCCGAAACCTAACCCTAACCCTTCCCCAAAGCCTGACCCTCACCCTTCCCCTAATCCTAACCCGTACGCTCACACTAACCCGCGCCCTCACACGCACGCTCCCCCTAAAGCGTTGTCGGACCCTCACCTGCATCCTAAACCGTCCCCGTCCCCTAACCCTAACCCTAGCCCGAACCCTAACCCTAAGCCTTCCCCGAAGCCTGACCCTCACCTGTCTCCTAATCCTAACCCGTACGCTAACACTAACCCGCCCCCTCACACGCACGCTCCCCCTAAAGCGTTGTCGGACCCTCACCTGAACCCTAAACCGTCCCCGTCCCCTAACCGTAACCCTAGCCCGAACCCTAACCCTAACTCTTCCCCGAAGCCTGACCCTCACCCGTCCCCTAATCCTAACACGTACGCTAACACTAACCCACGCCCTCACACGCACGCTCCCCCTAAAGCGTTTTCGGACCCTCACCTGGACCCTACACCGTCCCCGTCCCCTAACCCTAACCCTAGCCCGAACCCTAACCCTAACCCTTCCCCGAAGCCTGACCCTCACCTGTCCCATAATCCTAACCCGAACGCTAACACTAACCCACGCCCTCACACGCACGCTCTCCCTAAAGCGTTGTCGTAACCTCACCTGGACCCTAAACCGTCCCCGTCCCCTAACCCTAACCCTAGCCCGAACCCTAACCCTAACCCTTCCCCGAAGCCTGACCCTCATCCGTCCCCTAATCCTAACCTATACGCTAACACTAACCCGCGCCCTCACACGCACGCTCCCCCTAAAGCGTTGTCGGACCCTCACCTGGACCCTAAACCGTCCCCGTCCCCTAACCCTAACCCTAGCCCGAACCCTAACCCTAACCCTTCCCCGAAGCCTGACCCTCACCTGTCCCCTAATCCTAAGACGTACGCTAACACTAACCCGCGCCCTCACACGCACGCTCCCCCTAAAGCGTTGTCGGACCCTCACCTCAACCCTAAACCGTCCCCGTCCCCTAACCCTAACCCTAGCCCGAACCCTAACCCTAACCCTTCCCCGCAGCCTGACCCTCACCCGTCCCCTAATCCTAACCCGTAGGCTCACACTAACCCGCGCCCTCACACGGACGCTCCCCCTAAAGCGTTGTCGGACCCTCACCTGGACCCTAAACCGTCCCCGTCCCCTAACCCTAACCCTAGCCCGAACCCTAACCCTAACCCTTCCCCGAAGCCTGACGCTCACCCGTCCCCTAATCCTAACCCGTACGGTAACACTAACCCGCGCCCTCACACGCAAGCTCCCCCTAAAGCGTTGTCGGACCCTCACCTCGATCCTAAACCGTCTCCGTCCCCTAACCCTAACCCTAGCCCGAATCCTAACCCTAACCCTTCCCCGAAGCCTGACCCTCACCCGTCCCCTAATCCTAACCCGTAGGCTCACACTAACCCGCGCCCTCACACGCACGCTCCCCCTAAAGCGTTGTCGGACCCTCACCTGCACCCTAAACCGTCCCCGTCCCCTAACCCTAACCCTAGCCCGAACCCTAACCCTAACCCTTCCCCGAAGCCTGACCCTCACCCGTCCCCTAATCCTAACCCGTAGGCTCACATTAACCCGCGCCCTCACACACACGCTCCCCCTAAAGCGTTGTCGGACCCTCACCTGGACCCTAAACCGTCCCCGTCCCCTAACCCTAACCCTAGACCGAACCCTAACCCTAAGCCTTCCCCGAAGCCTGACCCTCACCCGTCCCCTAATCCTAACCCGTACGCTAACACTAACCCGCGCCCTCACACGCACGCTCCCCCTAAATCGTTGTCGGACCCTCACCTCGACCCTAAACCGTCCCCGTCCCCTAACCCTAACCCTAGCCCGAACCCTAACCCTAACCCTTCCCCGAAGCCTGACCCTCACCCGTCCGCTAATCCTAACCCGTATGCTCACACTAACCCGCGCCCTCACACGCACGCTCCCCCTAAAGCGTTGTCGGACCCTCACCTGGACCCTAAACCGTCCCCGTCCCCTAACCCTAACCCTAGCCCGAACCCTAACCCTAACCCTTCCCCGAAGCCTGACGCTCACCCGTCCCCTAATCCTAACCCGTACGCTAACACTAACCCACGCCCTCACACGCACGCTCCCCCTAAAGCGTTGTCGGACCCTCACCTGGACCCTAAACTGTCCCCGTCCCCTAACCCTAACCCTAGCCCGAAACCTAACCCTAACTCTTCCCCGAAGCCTGACGCTCACCCGTCCCCTAATCCTAACCCGTACGGTAACACTAACCCGCGCCCTCACACGCACGCTCCCCTAAAGCGTTGTCGGACCCTAACCTGGACCGTAAACCGTCCCCGTCCTATAACCCTAACCCTAGCCCGAACCCTAACCCTAACCCTTCCCCGAAGCCTGACCCTCACCCGTCCCCTAATCCTAACCCGTAGGCTCACATTAACCCGCGCCCTCACACACACGCTCCCCCTAAAGCGTTGTCGGACCCTCACCTGGACCCTAAACCGTCCCCGTCCCCTAACCCTAACCCTAGCCCGAACCCTAACCCTAAGCCTTCCCCGAAGCCTGACCCTCACCCTTCCCCTAATCCTAACCCCTACGCTAACACTAACCCGCGCCCTCACACGCACGCTCCCCCTAAAGCGTTGTCGGACCCTCACCTGGACCCTAAACCGTCCCCGTCCCCTAACCCTAACCCTAGCCCGAACCCTAACCTTAACCCTTCCCCGAAGCCTGACACTCACCCGTCCCCTAATCCTAACCCGGATGCTCACACTAACCCGCGCCCTGACATGCACGCTCCCCCTAAAGCGTTGTCGGACCCTCACCTGGACCCTAAACCGTCCCCGTCCCCTAACCCTAACCCTAGCCCGAACCTTAACCCTAACACTTCCCCGAAGCCTGACCCTCACCCGTCCCCTAATCCTAACCCGTAGGCTCACACTAACCCGCGCCCTCACACGCACGCTCCCCCTAAAGCGTTGTCGGACCCTCACCTCGACCCTAAACCGTCCCCGTCCCCTAACCCTAACCCTAGCCCGAATCCTAATCCTAACCCTTCCCCGAAGCCTGACCCTCACCCGTCCCCTAATCCTAACCCGTAGGCTCACACCAACCCGCGCCCTCACACGCACGCTCCCCCTAAAGCGTTGTCGGACCCTCACCTCGACCCTAAACCGTCCCCGTCCCCTAACCCTAACCCTAGCCCGAACCCTAACCCTAACCCTTCCCCGAAGCCTGACCCTCACCCGTCCCCTAATCCTAACCCGTACGCTAACACTAACCCGCGCCCTCACACGCACGCTCCCCCTAAAGCGTTGTCGGACCCTCACCTGGACCCTAAACGGTCCCCGTTCCCTAACCCTAACCCTAGCCCGAACCCTAACCCTAACCCTTCCCCGAAGCCTGACCCTCACCCGTCCCCTAATCCTAATCCGTACGCTAACACTAACCCACGCCCTCAATGCATGCTCCCCCTAAAGCTTTGTCGGACCCTCAGCTGGATCCTAAACCGTCCCCGTCCCCTAACCCTAACCCTAGCCCGAACCCTAACCCTAACCCTTCCCCGAAGCCTGACCCTCACCCGTCCCCTAATCCTAACCCGTAGGCTCACACTAACCCGCGCCCTCACACGCACGCTCCCCCTAAAGCGTTGTCGGACCCTCACCTGGACCCTAAACCGTCCCCGTCCCCTAACCCTAACCCTAGCCCGAACCCTAACCATAACACTTCCCCGAAGCCTGACCCTCACCCGTCCCCTACTCCTAAACCGTAGGCTCACACTAACCCGCGCCCTCACACGCACGCTCCCCCTAAAGCATTGTCGGAACCTCACCTGGACCCTAAACCGTCCCCGTCCCCTAACCCTAACCCTAGCCCGAACCCTAACCCTAAGCCTTCCCCGAAACCTGACCCTCACCCGTCCCCTAATCCTAACCCGCACGCTAACACTAACCCGGGCCCTCACACGCACGCTCCCCCTAAAGCGTTGTCGGACCCTCACCTGGACCCTAAACCGTCCCCGTCCCCTAACCCTAACCCTAGCCCGAACTCTAACCCTAACACTTCCCCGAAGCCTGACCATCACCCGTCCCCTAATCCTAACCCGTAGGCTCACACTAACCCGCGCCCTCACACGCACGCTCCCCCTAAAGCGTTGTCGGACCCTCACCTGGACCCTAAACCGTCCCCGTACCCTAACCCTAACCCTAACCCGAACCCTAACCCTAACCCTTCAACGAAGCCTGACCCTCACCCGTCCCCTCATACTAACCCGTAGGCTCACACTAACCCGCGCCCTCACACGCACGCTCCCCCTAAAGCGTTGTCGGACCCTCACCTGGACCCTAAACCGTACCCGTCCCCTAACCCTAACCGTAGCCCGAACCCTAACCCTAACCCTTCCCAGAAGCCTGACCCTCACCCGTCCCCTAATCCTAACCCGTACGCTAACACTAACCCACGCCCTCACACGCACGCTCCCCCTAAAGCGTTGTCGGACCCTCACTTGCACCCTAATCCGTCCCCGTCCCTAACCCTAACCCTAGCCCGAACCCTAACCCTAACCCTTCCCCGAAGCCTGACGCTCACCCGTCCCCTAATCCTAACCCGTACGGTAACACTAAACCGCGCCCTCACACGCACGCTCCCCCTAAAGCGTTGTAGGACCCTCACCTGGACCCTAAACCGTCCCCGTCCCCTAACCCTAACCCTAGCCCGAACCCTAACCCTAACCCTTCCCCGAAGCCTGACCCTCACCCGTCACCTAATCCTAACGCGTAGGCTCACACTAACCCGCGCCCTCACACGCACGCTCCCCCTAAAGCGTTGTCAGACCCTCACCTGGACCCTAAACCGTCCCCGTCCCCTAACCCTAACCCTAGCCCGAACCCTAACCCTAACCCTTCCCCGAAGCCATACGCTCACCCGTCCCCTAATCCTAACCCGTACGGTAACACTAACCCGCGCCCTCACACGCACGCTCCCCCTAAAGCGTTGTCGGACCCTCACCTCGACCCTAAACCGTCCCCGTCCCCTAACCCTAACCCTAGCCCGAACCCTAACCCTAACCCTTCCCCGAAGCCTGACCCTCACCCGTCCCCTAATCCTAACCCGTAGGCTCACACTAACCCGCGCTCTCACACGCACGCTCCCCCTAAAGCGTTGTCGGACCCTCACCTGGACCCTAAACCGTCCCCGTCCCCTAACCCTAACCCTAGCCCGAACCCTAACCATAACACTTCCGCGAAGCCTGACCCTCACACGTCCCCTAATCCTAACCCATACGCTCACACTAACTCGCGCCCTCACACGCACGCTCCCACTAAGGCGTTGTCAGACACTCACCTGGACCCTAAACCGTCCCCGTCCCCTAACCCTAACCCTAGCCCGAACCCTAAACCTAACCCTTCCCCGAAGCATGACCCTCACCCGTCCCCTAATCCTAACCCGTAGGCTCACACTAACCCGCGCCCTCACATGCAAGCTCCCCCTAAAGCGTTGTCGGACCCTCACCTCGACCCTAAACCGTCCCCGTCCCCTAACCCTAACCCTAGCCCGAACCCTAACCCTAACACTTCCCCGAAGCCTGACCCTCACCCGTCCCCTAATCCTAACCCGTAGGCTCACACTAACCCGCGCCCTCACACGCACGCTCCCCCTAAAGCATTGTCGGAACCTCACCTGGACCCTAAACCGTCCCCATCCCCTAACCCTAACCCTAGCCCGAACCCTAACCCTAACCCTTCCCCGAAGCCTGACCCTCACCCGTCCCCTAATCCTAACCCGTACGCTAACACTAACCCACGCCCTCACACGCACGCTCCCCCTAAAGCGTTGTCAGACCCTCAATTGGACCCTAAGCCGTCCCCGTCCCCTAACCCTAACCCTAGCCCGAACCCTAACCCTAACCCTTCCCCGAAGCCTGACCCTCACCCGTCCCCTAATCCTAACCCGCACGCTAACACTAACCCGGGCCCTCACACGCACGCTCCCCCTAAAGCGTTGTCGGACCCTCACCTGGACCCTAAACCGTCCCCGTCCCCTAAACCTAACCCTAGCCCGAACCCTAACCCTAACCCTTCCCCGAAGCCTGACCCTCACCCGTCCCCTAATCCTAACCCGTAGGCTCACACTAACCCGCGCCCTCACACGCACGCTCCCCCTAAAGCGTTGTCGGACCCTCACCTGGACCCTAAACCGTCCCCGTCCCCTAACCCTAACCCTAGCCCGAACCCTAACCCTAACCCTTCCCCGAAGCCTGACGCTCACCCGTCCCCTAATCCTAACCCGTACGGTAACACTAACCCGCGCCCTCACACGCACGCTCCCCCTAAAGCGTTGTCGGACCCTCACCTCGATCCTAAACCGTCCCCGTCCCCTAACCCTAACCCTAGCCCGAACCCTAACCCTAACCCTTCCCCGAAGCCTGACCCTCACCCGTCCCCAAATCCTAACCCGTAGGCTCACACTAACCCGCGCCCTCACACGCACGCTCCCCCTTAAGCGTTGTCGGACCCTCACCTGGACCCTAAACCGTCCCCGTCCCCTAACCCTAACCCTAGCCCGAAACCTAACCCTAACCCTTCCCCGAAGCCTGACCCTCACCCGTCCCTTAATCCTAACCCGTAGGCTCACATTAACCCGCGCCCTCACACACACGATCCCCCTAAAGCGTTGTCGGACCCTCACCTGGACCCTAAACCGTCCCTGTCCCCTAACCCTAACCCTAGCCCGAACCCTAACCCTAAGCCTTCCCCGAAGCCTGACCCTCACCCGTCCCCTAATCCTAACCCGTACGCTAACACTAACCCGCGCCCTCACACGCACGCTCCCCTTAAAGCGTTGTCGGACCCTCACCTCGACCCTAAACCGTCCCCGTCCCCTAACCCTAACCCTAGCCCGAACCCTAACCCTAACCCTTCCCCGAAGCCTGACCCTCACCCGTCCCCTAATCCTAACCCGTATGCTCACACTAACCCGCGCCCTCACACGCACGCTCCCCCTAAAGCATTGTCGGACCCTCACCTGGACCCTAAACCATCCCCGTCCCCTAACCCTAACCCTAGCCCGAACCCTAACCCTAACCCTTCCCCGAAGCCTGACCCTCACCCGTCCCCTAATCCTAACCCGTAGGCTCACACTAACCCGCGCCCTCACACGCACGCTCCCCCTAAAGCGTTTTCGGACCCTCACCTCGACCCTAAACCGTCCCCATCCCCTAACCCTAACCCTAGCCCGAACCCTAACCCTAACACTTCCCCGAAGCCTGACCCTCACCCGTCCCCTAATCCTAACCCGTACGCTCACACTAACCCGCGCCCTCACATGCAAGCTCCCCCTAAAGCGTTGTCGGACCCTCACCTCGACCCTAAACCGTCCCCGTCCCCTAACCCTAACCCTAGCCCGAACCCTAACCCTAACACTTCCCCGAAGCCTGACCCTCACCCGTCCCCTAATCCTAACCCGTAGGCTCACACTAACCCGCGCCCTCACACGCACGCTCCCCCAAAAGCATTGTCGGAACCTCACCTGGACCCTAAACCGTCCCCGTCCCCTAACCCTAACCCTAGCCCGAACCCTAACCCTAACCCTTCCCCGAAGCCTGACCCTCACCCGTCCCCTAATCCTAACCCGTACGCTAACACTAACCCACGCCCTCACACGCACGCTCCCCCTAAAGCGTTGTCAGACCCTCAATTGGACCCTAAGCCGTCCCCGTCCCCTAACCCTAACCCTAGCCCGAACCCTAACCCTAACCCTTCCCCGAAGCCTGACCCTCACCCGTCCCCTAATCCTAACCCGCACGCTAACACTAACCCGGGCCCTCACACGCACGCTCCCCCTAAAGCGTTGTCGGACCCTCACCTGGACCCTAAACCGTCCCCGTCCCCTAAACCTAACCCTAGCCCGAACCCTAACCCTAACCCTTCCCCGAAGCCTGACCCTCACCCGTCCCCTAATCCTAACCCGTAGGCTCACACTAACCCGCGCCCTCACACGCACGCTCCCCCTAAAGCGTTGTCGGACCCTCACCTGGACCCTAAACCGTCCCCGTCCCCTAACCCTAACCCTAGCCCGAACCCTAACCCTAACCCTTCCCCGAAGCCTGACGCTCACCCGTCCCCTAATCCTAACCCGTACGGTAACACTAACCCGCGCCCTCACACGCACGCTCCCCCTAAAGCGTTGTCGGACCCTCACCTCGATCCTAAACCGTCCCCGTCCCCTAACCCTAACCCTAGCCCGAACCCTAACCCTAACACTTCCCTGAAGCCTGACCCTCACCCGTCCCCAAATCCTAACCCGTAGGCTCACACTAACCCGCGCCCTCACACGCACGCTCCCCCTAAAGCGTTGTCGGACCCTCACCTGGACCCTAAACCGTCCCCGTCCCCTAACCCTAACCCTAGCCCGAACCCTGACCCTAACCCTTCCCCGAAGCCTGACCCTCACCCGTCCCTTAATCCTAACCCGTAGGCTCACATTAACCCGCGCCCTCACACACACGATCCCCCTAAAGCGTTGTCGGACCCTCACCTGGACCCTAAACCGTCCCTGTCCCCTAACCCTAACCCTAGCCCGAACCCTAACCCTAAGCCTTCCCCGAAGCCTGACCCTCACCCGTCCCCTAATCCTAACCCGTACGCTAACACTAACCCGCGCCCTCACACGCACGCTCCCCCTAAAGCGTTGTCGGACCCTCACCTCGACCCTAAACCGTCCCCGTCCCCTAACCCTAACCCTAGCCCGAACCCTAACCCTAACCCTTCCCCGAAGCCTGACCCTCACCCGTCCCCTAATCCTAACCCGTATGCTCACACTAACCCGCGCCCTCACACGCACGCTCCCCCTAAAGCATTGTCGGACCCTCACCTGGACCCTAAACCATCCCCGTCCCCTAACCCTAACCCTAGCCCGAACCCTAACCCTAACCCTTCCCCGAAGCCTGACCCTCACCCGTCCCCTAATCCTAACCCGTAGGCTCACACTAACCCGCGCCCTCACACGCACGCTCCCCCTAAAGCGTTTTCGGACCCTCACCTCGACCCTAAACCGTCCCCATCCCCTAACCCTAACCCTAGCCCGAACCCTAACCCTAACACTTCCCCGAAGCCTGACCCTCACCCGTCCCCTAATCCTAACCCGTACGCTCACACTAACCCGCGCCCTCACACGCACGCTCCCCCTAAAGCGTTGTCGGACCCTCACCTGGACCCTAAACCGTCCCCGTACCCTAACCCTAACCCTAGCCCGAACCCTAACCCTAACCCTTCAACGAAGCCTGACCCTCACCCGTCCCCTAATCCTAACACGTAGGCTCACACTAACCCACGCCCTCACACGCACGCTCCCCCTAAAGCGTTGTCGGACCCTCACCTGGACCCTAAAGCGTCCCCGTCCCCTAACCCTAACCCTAGCCCGAACCCTAACCCTAACCCTTCCCCGAAGCCTGACCCTCACCCGTCCCCTAATCCTAACCCGTACGCTAACACTAACCCACGCCCTCACACGCACGCTCCCCCTAAAGCGTTGTCGGACCCTCACCTGGACCCTAAACCGTCCCCGTCCCCTAACCCTAACCCTAGCCCGAACCCTAACCCTAACCCTTCCCCGAAGCCTGACGCTCACCCGTCCCCTAATCCTAACCCGTACGGTAACACTAACCCGCGCCCTCACACGCACGCTCCCCTAAAGCGTTGTCGGACCCTCACCTGGACCCTAAACCGTCCCCGTCCCCTAACCCTAACCCTAGCCCGAACCCTAACCCTAACCCTTCCCCGAAGCCTGACCCTCACCCGTCCCTTAATCCTAACCCGTAGGATCACACTAACCCGCGCCCTCACACGCACGATCCCCCTAAAGCGTTGTCGGACACTCACCTGGACCCTAAACCGTCCCCGTCCCCTAACCCTAACCCTAGACCGAACCCTAACCCTAACCCTTCCCCGAAGCATGACCCTCACCCGTCCCCTAATCCTAAGACGTACGCTAACACTAACCCGCGCCCTCACAAGCACGCTCCCCCTAAAGCGTTGTCAGACCCTCACCTCGACCCTAAACCGTCCCCGTCCCCTAACCCTAACCCTAGCCTGAACCCTAACCCTAAACCTTCCCCGAAGCCTGACCCTCACCCGTCCCCTAATCCTAACCCGTAGGCTCACACTAACCCGCGCCCTCACACGCACGCTCCCCCTAAAGCGTTGTCGGACCCTCACCTCGACCCTAAACCGTCCCCGTCCCCTAACCCTAACCCTAGCCCGAACCCTAACCCTAACACTTCCCCGAAGCCTGACCCTCACCCGTCCCCTAATCCTAACCCGTAGGCTCACACTAACCCGCGCCCTCACACGCACGCTCCCCCTAAAGCATTGTCGGAACCTCACCTGGACCCTAAACCGTCCCCGTCCCCTAACCCTAACCCTAGCCCGAACCCTAACCCTAACCCTTCCCCGAAGCCTGACCCTCACCCGTCCCCTAATCCTAACCCGTACGCTAACACTAACCCACGCCGTCACACGCACGCTCCCCCTAAAGCGTTGTCAGACCCTCAATTGGACCCTAAGCCGTCCCCGTCCCCTAACCCTAAACCTAGCCCGAACCCTAACCCTAACCCTTCCCCGAAGCCTGACCCTCACCCGTCCCCTAATCCTAACCCGCACGCTAACACTAACCCGGGCCCTCACACGCATGCTCCCCCTAAAGCGTTGTCGGACCCTCACCTGGACCCTAAACCGTCCCCGTCCCCTAAACCTAACCCTAGCCCGAACCCTAACCCTAACCCTTCCCCGAAGCCTGACCCTCACCCGTCCCCTAATCCTAACCCGTAGGCTCACACTAACCCGCGCCCTCACACGCACGCTCCCCCTAAAGCATTGTCGGACCCTCACCAGGACCCTAAACCGTCCCGGTCCCCTAACCCTAACCCTAGCCCGAACCCTAACCATAACCCTTCCCCGAAGCCTGACCCTCACCCGTCCCCTAATCCTAACCCGCACGCTAACACTAATCCAGGCCCTCACACGCACGCTCCCCCTAAAGCGTTGTTAGACCCTCACCTGGACCCTAAACCGTCCCCGTCCCCTAACCCTAACCCTAACCCGAACCCTAACCCTAACACTTCCCCGAAGCCTGACCCTCACCCGTCCCCTAATCCTAGCCGTAGGCTCACACTAACCCGCGCCCTCACACGCACGCTCCCCCTAAAGCGTTGTCGGACCCTCACCTGGACCCTAAACCGTCCCCGTCCCCTAACCCTAACCCTAGCCCGAACCCTAACCCTAACCCTTCCCCGAAGCCTGACCCTCACCCGTCCCCTAATCCTAACCCGTACGCTCACACTAACCCGCGCCCTCACACGCACTCTCCCCCTAAAGCGTTGTCGGACCCTCACCTGAACCCTAAACCGTCCGCGTCCCCTAACCCTAACCCTAGCCCGAATCCTAACCCTAACCCTTCCCCGAAGCCTGACGCTCACCCGTCCCCTAATCCTAACCCGTACGGTAACACTAACCCGCGCCCTCACACGCACGCTCCCCCTAAAGCGTTGTCGGACCCTCACCTGGACCCTAAACCGTCCCCGTCCCCTAACCCTAACCCTAGCCCGAACCCTAACCCTAACCCTTCCCCGAAGCCTGACCCTCACCCGTCACCTAATCCTAACGCGTAGGCTCACACTAACCCGCGCCCTCACACGCACGCTCCCCCTGAAGCATTGTCGGACCCTCACCTGGACCCTAAACCGTCCCCGTCCCCTAACCCTAACCCTAGCCCGAAACCTAACCCTAACCCATCCCCAAAGCCTGACGCTCACCCGTCCCCTAATCCTAACCCGTACGGTAACACTAACCCGCGCCCTCACACGCACACTCCCCCTAAAGCGTTGTCGGACCCTCACCTGGATCCTAAACCGTCCCCGTCCCCTAACCCTAACCCTAGCCCGAACCCTAACCCTAACCCTTCCCCGAAGCCTGACCCTCACCCGTCCCCTAATCCTAACCCGCACGCTAACACTAACCCAGGCCCTCACACACACGCTCCCCCTAAAGCGTTGTTAGACCCTCACCTGGACCCTAAACCGTCCCCGTCCCCTAACCCTAACCCTAGCCCGAACCCTAACCCTAACACTTCCCCGAAGTCTGACCCTCACCCGTCCCCTAATCCTAAGCCGTAGGCTCACACTAACCCGCGCCCTCACACGCACGCTCCCCCTAAAGCGTTGTCGGACCCTCACCTGGACCCTAAACCGTCCCCGTACCCTAACCCTAACCCTAGCGCGAACCCTAACCTTAACCCTTCAACGAAGCCTGACCCTCACCCGTCCCCTAATCCTAACCTGTAGGCTCACACTAACCCGCGCCCTCACACGCACGCTCCCCCTAAAGCGTTGTCGGACCATCACCTGGACCCTAAACCGTCCCCGTCCCCTAACCCTAACCCTAGCCCGAACCCTAACCCTAACCCTTCCCCGAAGCCTGACCCTCACCCGTCCCCTAATCCTAACCCGTAGGCTCACACTAACCCGCGCCCTCACACGCACGCTCCCCCTAAAGCATTGTCGGAACCTCACCTGGACCCTAAACCGTCCCCGTCCCCTAACCCTAACCCTAGCCCGAACCCTAACCCTAACCCTTCCCCGAAGCCTGACCCTCACCCGTCACCTAATCCTAACCCGTAGGATCACACTAACCCGCGCCCTCACACGCACGATCCCCCTAAAGCGTTGTCGGACCCTCACCTGGACCCTAAACCGTCCCCGTCCCCTAACCCTAACCCTAGCCCGAACCCTAACCCTAACCCTTCCCCAAAGCATGACCCTCACCCGTCCCCTAATCCTAAGCCATACGCTAACACTAAACCGCGCCCTCACACGCACGCTCCCCCTAAAGCGTTGTCGGACCCTCACCTCGACCCTAAACCGTCCCCGTCCCCTAACCGTAACCCTAGCCCGAACCCTAACCCTAACCCTTCCCCGAAGCCTGACCCTCACCCGTCCCCTAATCCTAACCCGTAGGCTCACACTAACCCGCGCCCTCACACGCACGCTCCCCCTAAAGCGTTGTCGGACCCTCACCTGGACCCTAAACCGTCCCCGTCCCCTAACCCTAACCCTAGCACGAACCCTAACCCTAATCCTTCCCCGAAGCCTGACCCTCACCCGTCCCCTAATCCTAACCCGTAGGCTCACACTAACCAGCGCCCTCACACGCACGCTCCCCCTAAAGCGTTGTCGGACCCTCACCTCGACCCTAAACCGTCCCCGTCCCCTAACCCTAACCCTAGCCCGAACCCTAACCCTAACCCTTCCCCGAAGCCTGACCCTCACCCATCCCCTAATCCTAACCCGTACGCTAACACTAACCCGCGCCCTCACACGCACGCTCCCCCTAAAGCGTTGTCGGACCCTCAGCTGGATCCTAAACCGTCCCCGTCCCCTAACCCTAACCCTAGCCCGAACCCTAACCCTAACCCTTCCCCGAAGCCTGACCCTCACCCGTCCCCTAATCCTAACCCGTAGGCTCACACTAACCCGCGCCCTTACACGCACGCTCCCCCTAAAGCGTTGTCGGACCCTCACCAGGACCCTAAACCGTCCCCGTCCCCTAACCCTAACCCTAGCCCGAACCCTAACCATAACACTTCCCCGAAGCCTGACCCTCACCCGTCCCCTAATCCTAACCCGTACGCTCACTCTAACTCGCGCCCACACACGCACGCTCCCCCTAAAGCGTTGTCAGACACTCACCTGGACCCTAAACCGTCCCCGTCCCCTAACACTAACCCTAGCCCGAACCCTAACCCTAACCCTTCCCCGAAGCCTGACCCTCACCCGTCCCCTAATCCTAACCCGTACGCTAACACTAATCCACGCCCTCACACGCACGCTCCCCCTAAGGGGTTGTCAGACCCTCACATGGACCCTAAACCGTCCCCGTCCCCTAACCCTAACCCTAGCCCGAACCCTAACCCTAACCCTTCCCCGAAGCCTGACGCTCACCCGTCCCCTAATCCTAAGCCGTACGCTAACACTAACCCGCGCCCTCACACGCACGCTCCCCCTAAAGCGTTGTCGGACCCTCACCTGGACCCTAAACCGTCCCCGTCCCCTAACCCTAACCCTAGCCCGAACCCTAACCCTAACCCTTCCCCAAAGCCTGACCCTCACCCGTGCCCTAATCCTAACCCGTACGCTAACACTAACCCGCGCCCTCACACGCACGCTCCCCCTAAAGCGTTGTCGGACCCTCACCTGGACCCTAAACCGTCCCCGTCCCCTAACCCTAACCCTAGCCCGAACCCTAACCCTAACCCTTCCCCGAAGCCTGACCCTCACCCGTCCCCTTATCCTAACCCGTAGGCTCACACTAACCCGCGCCCTCACACGCACGCTCCCCCTAAAGCGTTGTCGGACCCTCACCTCGACCCTAAAACGTGCCCGTCCCCTAACCCTAACCCTAGCCCGAACCCTAACCCTAACCCTTCCCCGAAGCCTGACCCTCACTCGTCCCCTAATCCTAACACGTACGCTAACACTAACCCGCGCCCTCACACGCACGCTCCCCCTAAAGCGTTGGCGGACCCTCAGCTGGATCCTAAACCGTCCCCGTCCCCTAACCCTAACCCTAGCCCGAACCCTAACCCTAACCCTTCCCCGAAGCCTGACCCTCACCCGTCCCCTAATCCTAACCCGTAGGCTCACACTAACCCGCGCCCTCACATGCCCGCTCCCCCTAAAGCGTTGTCGGACCCTCACCTGGACCCTAAACCGTCCCCGTCCCCTAACCCTAACCCTAGCCCGAACCCTAACCCTAACACTTCCCCGAAGCCTGACCCTCAACCGTCCCCTAATCCTAACCCGTACGCTCACACTAACCCGCGCCCTCACACGCACGCTCCCCCTAAAGCGTTGTCGGACCCTCACCTGAACCCTAAACCGTCCCCGTCCCCTAACCCTAACCGTAGCCCGAAACCTAACCTTAACACTTCCCCAAAGCCTGACCCTCACCCATCCCCTAATCCTAACCCGTAGGCTAACAGTAACCCGCGTCCTCACATGCACGCTCCCCCTAAAGCGTTGTTGGACCGTCACCTGGATCCTAAACCGTCCCCGTCCCCTAACCCTAACCCTAGCCCGAACCCTAACCCTAACCCTTCCCCGAAGCCTGACCCTCACCCGTCCCCTAATCCTAACCCGTACGCTCACACTAACCCGTGCCCTCACACGCACTCTCCCCCTAAAGCGTTGTCGGACCCTCACCTGAACCCTAAACCGTCCGCGTCCCCTAACCCTAACCCTAGCCCGAACACTAACCCTAACCCTTCCCCGAAGCCTGACCCTCACCCGTCCCCTAATCCTAACCCGTAGGCTCACACTAACCCGCGCACTCACACGCACGCTCCCCCTAAAGCGTTGTCGGACCCTCACCTGGACCCTAAACCGTCCCCGTCCCCTAACCCTAACCCTAGCCCGAACCCTAACCCTAAGGCTTCCCCGAAGCCTGACCCTCACCCGTCCCATAATCCTAACCCGAACGCTAACACTGACCCACGCCCTCACACGCACGCTCTCCCTAAAGCGTTGTCGTAACCTCACCTGGACCCTAAACCGTCCCCGTCCCCTAACCCTAACCCTAGCCCGATCCCTAACCCTAACCCTTCCCCGAAGCCTGACCCTCATCCGTCCCCTAATCCTAACCTGTACGCTAACACTAACCCGCGCCCTCACACGCACGCTCCCCCTAAAGCGTTGTCGGACCCTCACCTGGACCCTAAACCGTCCCCGTCCCCTAACCCTAACCCTAGCCCGAACCCTAACCCTAACCCTTCCCCGAAGCCTGACCCTCACCCGTCCCCTAATCCTAAGACGTACGCTAACACTAACCCGCGCCCTCACACGCACGCTCCCCCTAAAGCGTTGTCGGACCCTCACCTCAACCCTAAACCGTCCCCGTCCCCTAACCCTAACCCTAGCCCGAACCCTAACCCTAACCCTTCCCCGCAGCCTGACCCTCACCCGTCCCCTAATCCTAACCCGTAGGCTCACACTAACCCGCGCCCTCACACGGACGCTCCCCCTAAAGCGTTGTAGGACCCTCACCTGGACCCTAAACCGTCCCCGTCCCCTAACCCTAACCCTAGCCCGAACCCTAACCCTAACCCTTCCCCGAAGCCTGACGCTCACCCGTCCCCTAATCCTAACCCGTACGGTAACACTAACCCGCGCCCTCACACGCACGCTCCCCCTAAAGCGTTGTCGGACCCTCACCTCGACCCTAAACCGTCCCCGTCCCCTAACCCTAACGCTAGCCAGAATCCTAACCCTAACCCTTCCCCGAAGCCTGACCCTCACCCGTCCCCTAATCCTAACCCGTAGGCTCACACTAACCCGCGCCCTCACACGCACGCTCCCCCTAAAGCGTTGTCGGACCCTCACCTGGACCCTAAACCGTCCCTGTCCCCTAACCCTAACCCTAGCCCGAACCCTAAACCTAACCCTTCCCCGAAGCCTGACCCTCACCTGTCCCCTAATCCTAACCCGTAGGCTCACATTAACCCGCGCCCTCACACACACGCTCCCCCTAAAGCGTTGTCGGACCCTCACCTGGACCCTAAACCGTCCCCGTCCCCTAACCCTAACCCTAGACCGAACCCTAACCCTAAGCCTTCCCCGAAGCCTGACCCTCACCCGTCCCCTAATCCTAACCCGTACGCTAACACTAACCCGCGCCCTCACACGCACGCTCCCCCTAAATCGTTGTCGGACCCTCACCTCGACCCTAAACCGTCCCCGTCCCCTAACCCTAACCCTAGCCCGAACCCTAACCCTAACACTTCCCCGAAGCCTGACCCTCACCCGTCCGCTAATCCTAACCCGTATGCTCACACTAACCCGCGCCCTCACACGCACGCTCCCCCTAAAGCGTTGTCGGACCCTCACCTGGACCCTAAACCGTCCCCGTCCCCTAACCCTAACCCTAGCCCGAACCCTAACCCTAACCCTTCCCCGAAGCCTGACCCTCACCCGTCCCCTAATCCTAACCCGTACGCTAACACTAACCCACGCCCTCACACGCACGCTCCCCCTAAAGCGTTGTCGGACCCTCACCTGGACCCTAAACTGTCCCCGTCCCCTAACCCTAACCCTAGCCCGCACCCTAACCCTAACCCTTCCCCGAAGCCTGACGCTCACCCGTCCCCTAATCCTAACCCGTACGGTAACACTAACCCGCGCCCTCACACGCACGCTCCCCTAAAGCGTTGTCGGACCCTAACCTGGACCCTAAACCGTCCCCGTCCCCTAACCCTAACCCTAGCCCGAACCCTAACCCTAACCCTTCCCCGAAGCCTGACCCTCACCCGTCCCCTAATCCTAACCCGTAGGCTCACATTAACCCGCGCCCTCACACACACGCTCCCCCTAAAGCGTTGTCGGACCCTCACCTGGACCCTAAACCGTCCCCGTCCCCTAACCCTAACCCTAGCCCGAACCCTAACCCTAAGCCTTCCCCGAAGCCTGACCCTCACCCTTCCCCTAATCCTAACCCGTACGCTAACACTAACCCGCGCCCTCACACGCACTCTCCCCCTAAAGCGTTGTCGGACCCTCACCTGGACCCTAAACCGTCCCCGTCCCCTAACCCTAACCCTAGCCCGAACCCTAACCCTAACCCTTCCCCGAAGCCTGACACTCACCCGTCCCCTAATCCTAACCCGGATGCTCACACTAACCCGCGCCCTGACATGCACGCTCCCCCTAAAGCGTTGTCGGACCCTCACCTGGACCCTAAACCGTCCCCGTCCCCTAACCCTAACCCTAGCCCGAACCTTAACCCTAACACTTCCCCGAAGCCTGACCCTCACCTGTCCCCTAATCCTAACCCGTAGGCTCACACTAACCCGCGCCCTCACACGCACGCTCCCCCTAAAGCGTTGTCGGACCCTCACCTCGACCCTAAACCGTCCCCGTCCCCTAACCCTAACCCTAGCCCGAATCCTAATCCTAACCCTTCCCCGAAGCCTGACCCTCACCCGTCCCCTAATCCTAACCCGTAGGCTCACACTAACCCGCGCCCTCACACGCACGCTCCCCCTAAAGCGTTGTCGGACCCTCAGCTCGACCCTAAACCGTCCCCGTCCCCTAAACCTAACCCTAGCCCGAACCCTAACCCTAACCCTTCCCCGAAGCCTGACCCTCACCCGTCCCCTAATCCTAACACGTACGCTAACACTAACCCACGCCCTCACACGCACGCTCCCCCTAAAGCGTTGTCGGACCCTCACCTGGACCCTAAACGGTCCCCGTTCCCTAACCCTAACCCTAGCCCGAACCCTAACCCTAACCCTTCCCCGAAGCCTGACCCTCACCCGTCCCCTAATCCTAATCCGTACGCTAACACTAACCCACGCCCTCAATGCATGCTCCCCCTAAAGCTTTGTCGGACCCTCAGCTGGATCCTAAACCGTCCCCGTCCCCTAACCCTAACCCTAGCCCGAACCCTAACCCTAACCCTTCCCCGAAGCCTGACCCTCACCCGTCCCCTAATGCTAACCCGTAGGCTCACACTAACCCGCGCCCTCACACGCATGCTCCCCCTAAAGCGTTGTCGGACCCTCACCAGGACCCTAAACCGTCCCCGTCCCCTAACCCTAACCCTAGCCCGAACCCTAACCATAACACTTCCCCGAAGCCTGACACTCACCCGTCCCCTACTCCTAAACCGTAGGCTCACACTAACCCGCGCCCTCACATGCACGCTCCCCCTAAAGCATTGTCGGAACCTCACCTGGACCCTAAACCGTCCCCGTCCCCTAACCCTAACCCTAGCCCGAACCCTAACCCTAAGCCTTCCCCGAAACCTGACCCTCACCCGTCCCCTAATCCTAACCCGCACGCTAACACTAACCCGGGCCCTCACACGCACGCTCCCCCTAAAGCGTTGTCGGACCCTCACCTGGACCCTAAACCGTCCCCGTACCCTAACCCTAACCCTAGCCCGAACCCTAACCCTAACCCTTCAACGAAGCCTGACCCTCACCCGTCCCCTCATACTAACCCGTAGGCTCACACTAACCCGCGCCCTCACACGCACGCTCCCCCTAAAGCGTTGTCGGACCCTCACCTCGACCCTAAACCGTCCCCGTCCCCTAACCCTAACCCTAGCCCGAACACTAACCCTAACCCTTCCCCGAAGCCTGACCCTCACCCGTCCCCTAATCCTAAACCGTACGCTAACACTAACGCGCGCCCTCACATGCACGCTCCCCCTAAAGCGTTGTCGGACCCTCAGCTGGATCCTAAACCGTCCCCGTCCCCTAACCCTAACCCTAGCCCGAACCCTAACCCTAACCCTTCCCCGAAGCCTGACCCTCACCCGTCCCCTAATCCTAACACGTAGGCTCACACTAACCCGCGCCCTCACACGCACGCTCCCCCTAAAGCGTTGTTGGACCCTCACCAGGACCCTAAACCGGCCCCGTCCCCTAACCCTAACCCTAGCCCGAACCCTAACCCTAACCCTTCCCCGAAGCCTGACCCTCACCCGTCCCCTAATCCTAACCCGCACGCTCACACTAACTCGTGCCCTCACACGCACGCTCCCCCTAAAGCGTTGTCAGACCCTCACCTGGACCCTAAACCGTCCCCGTCCCCTAACCCTAACCCTAGCCCGAACCCTAACCCTAACCCTTCCCCGAAGCCTGACCCTCACCCTTCCCCTAATCCTAACCCGTAGGCTCACACTAACCCGCGCCCTCACACGCACGCTCCCCCTAAAGCGTTGTCGGACCCTCACCTGGACCCTAAACCGTCCCCGTCCCCTAACCCTAACCCTAGCCCGAACCCTAACCCTAACCCTTTCCCGAAACCTGACCCTCACCCGTCCCCTAATCCTAAGCCATAGGCTCACACTAACCCGCGCCCTCACACGCACGCTCCCCCTAAAGCGTTGTCGGACCCTCACCTGGACCCTAAACCGTCCCTGTCCCCTAACCCTAACCCTAGCCCGAACCCTAACCCTAACACTTCCCCGAAACCTGACCCTCACCCGTCCCCTAATCCTAACCCGTAGGCTCACGCTAACCCGCGCCCTCACACGCACGCTCCCCCTAAAGCGTTGTCGGACCCTCACCTGGACCCTAAACCGTCCCCGTCCCCTAACCCTAACCCTAGCCCGAACCCTAACCCTAACCCTTCCCCGAAGCATGACCCTCACCCGTCCCCTAATCCTAACCCATAGGCTCACACTAACCCGCGCCCTCACACGCACGCTCCCCCTAAAGCGTTGTCGGACCCTCACCTGGACCCTAAAGCGTCCCCGTCCCCTAACCCTAACCCTAGCCCGAACCCTAAACCTAACCCTTCCCCGAAGCCTGACCCTCACCCGTCCCCTAATCCTAACCCGTACGCTAACACTAACCCACGCCCTCACACGCACGCTCCCCCTAAATCGTTGTCGGACCCTCACCTGGACCCTAAACCGTCCCCGTCCCCTAACCCTAACCCTAGCCCGAACCCTAACCCTAACCCTTCCCCGAAGCCTGACGCTCACCCGTCCCCTAATCCTAACCCGTACCGTAACACTAACCCGCGCCCTCACACGCACGCTCCCCCTAAAGCGTTGTCGGACCCTCACCTGGACCCTAAACCGTCCCCGTCCCCTAACCCTAACCATAGCCCGAACCCTAATCTAACCATTCCCCGAAGCCTGACCATCACCCGTCACCTAATCCTAACCCGTAGGCTCACACTAACCCGCGCCCTCACACGCACGCTCCCCCTAAAGCGTTGTCGGACCCTCACCTGGACCCTAAACCGTCCCCGTCCCCTAACCCTAACCCTAGCCCGAACCCTAACCCTAACCCTTCCCCGAAGCCTGACCCTTACCCGTCCCCTAATCCTAACCCGTAGGCTCACACTAACCCGTGCCCTTACACGCACGCTCCCCCTAAAGCGTTGTCGGACCCTCACCAGGACCCTAAACCGTCCCCGTCCCCTAACCCTAACCCTAGCCCGAACCCTAACCCTAACACTTCAACGAAGCCTGACCCTCACCCGTCCCCTAATCCTAACCCGTAGGCTCACACTAACCCGCGCCTTCACACGCACGATCCCCCTAAAGCGTTGTCGGACCCTCACCAGGACCCTAAACCGTCCCCGTCCCCTAACCCTAACCCTAGCCCGAACCCTAACCCTAACCCTTCCCCGAAGCCTGACCCTCACCCGTCCCCTAATCCTAACCCGTACGCTAACACTAACCCACGCCCTCACACGCACGCTCCCCCTAAAGCGTTGTCGGACCCTCACCTGGACCCTAAACCGTCCCCGTCCCCTAACCCTAACCCTAGCCCAAACCCTAACCCTAACCCTTCCCCGAAGCCTGACGCTCAACCGTCCCCTAACCCTAACCCGTACGGTAACACTAACCCGCGCCCTCACACGCACGCTACCCCTAAAGCGTTGTCGGACCCTCACCTCGACCCTAAACCGTCCCCGTCCCCTAACCCTAACCCTAGCCCGAACCCTAACCCTAACCCTTCCCCGAAGCCTGACCCTCACCCGTCGCCTAATCCTAACCCGTAGGCTCACACTAACCCGCGCCCTCACACGCACGATCCCCCTAAAGCGTTGTCGGACCCTCACCTGGACCCTAAACCGTCCCCGTCCCCTAACCCTAACCCTAGCCCGAACCCTAACCCTAACCCTTCCCCGAAGCATGACCCTCACCCGTCCCCTAATCCTAAGCCGTACGCTAACACTAACCCGCGCCCTCACACGCACGCTCCCCCTAAAGCGTTGTCGGACCCTCACCTGGACCCTAAACCGTCCCCGTCCCCTAACCCTAACCCTAGCCCGAACCCTAACCCTAACCCTTCCCCGAAGCCTGACCCTCACCCGTCCCCTAATCCTAACCCGTAGGCTCACACTAACCAGCGCCCTCACACGCACGCTCCCCCTAAAGCGTTGTCGGAACCTCACCTCGACCCTAAACCTTCCCCGTCCCCTAACCCTAACCCTAGCCCGAACCCTAACCCTAACCCTTCCCCGAAGCCTGACCCTCACCCGTCCCCTAATCCTAACCCGTACGCTAACACTAATCCGCGCCCTCACATGCACGCTCCCCC
Organism: Lagenorhynchus albirostris; assembly: GCF_949774975.1. Taxonomy (NCBI): domain Eukaryota; kingdom Metazoa; phylum Chordata; class Mammalia; order Artiodactyla; family Delphinidae; genus Lagenorhynchus; species Lagenorhynchus albirostris. The sequence continues at coordinate 429,380 of NW_026783348.1, forward strand.
TAAAACGTTGTCGGACCCTCAGCTGGATCCTAAACCGTTCCCGTCCCCTAACCCTAACCCTAGCCCGAACCCTAACCATAACCCTTCCCCGAAGCCTGACCCTCACCCGTCCCCTAATCCTAACCCGTAGGCTCACACTAACCCGCGCCCTTACACGCACGCTCCCCCTAAATCGTTGTCGGACCCTCACTAGGACCCTAAACCTTCCCCGTCCCCTAACCCTAACCCTAGCCCGAACCCTAACCATAACACTTCCCTGAAGCCTGACCCTCACCCGTCCCCTAATCCTAACACGTACGCTCACACTAACTCGCGCCCTCACACGCACGCTCCCCCTAAAGCCTTGTCAGACCCTCACCTGGACCGTAAACTGTCCCCGTCCCCTAACACTAACCCTAGCCCGAACCCTAACCCTAAGCCTTCCCCGAAGCCTGACCCTCACCCGTCCCCTAATCCTAACCCGCACGCTAACACTAACCCGGGCCCTCACACGCACGCTCCCCCTAAAGCGTTGTCGGACCCTCACCTGGACCCTAAACCGTCCCCGTCCCCTAAACCTAACCTTAGCCCGAACCCTAACCCTAACACTTCCCCGAAGCCTGACCCTCACCCGTCCCCTAATCCTAACCCGTAGGCTCACACTAACCCGCGCCCTCACACGCACGCTGCCCCTAAAGCGTTTTCGGACCCTCACCAGTACCCTAAACCGTCCCCGTCCCCTAACCCTAACCCTAGCCCGAACCCTAACCCTAACTCTTCAACGAAGCCTGACCCTCACCCGTCCCCTAATCCTAACCCGTAGGCTCACACTAACCCGCGCCTTCACACGCACGATCCCCCTAAAGCGTTGTCGGACCCTCACCAGGACCCTAAACCGTCCCCGTCCCCTAACCCTAACCCTAGCCCGAACCCTAACCCTAACCCTTCCCCGAAGCCTGACCCTCAACCGTCCCCTAATCCTAACCCGTACGCTAACACTAACCCGCGCCCTCACACGCACGCTCCCCCTAAAGCGTTGTCGGACCCTCACCTGGACCCTAAACCGTCCCCGTCCCCTAACCCTAACCCTAGCCCGAACCCTAACCCTAACCCTTTCCCGAAACCTGACCCTCACCCGTCCCCTAATCCTAAGCCATAGGCTCACACTAACCCGCGCCCTCACACGCACGCTCCCCCTAAAGCGTTGTCGGACCCTCACCTGGACCCTAAACCGTCCCTGTCCCCTAACCCTAACCCTAGCCCGAAACCTAACCCTAACACTTCCCCGAAACCTGACCCTCACCCGTCCCCTAATCCTAACCCGTAGGCTCACGCTAACCCGCGCCCTCACACGCACGCTCCCCCTAAAGCGTTGTCGGACCCTCACCTGGACCCTAAACCGTCCCTGTCCCCTAACCCTAACCCTAGCCCGAACCCTAACCCTAACCCTTCCCCGAAGCCTGACCCTCACCCGTCCCCTAATCCTAACCCATAGGCTCACACTAACCCGCGCCCTCACACGCACGCTCCCCCTAAAGCGTTGTCGGACCCTCACCTGGACCCTAAAGCGTCCCCGTCCCCTAACCCTAAACCTAGCCCGAACCCTAAACCTAACCCTTCCCCGAAGCCTGACCCTCACCCGTCCCCTAATCCTAACCCGTACGCTAACACTAACCCACGCCCTCACACGCACGCTCCCCCTAAATCGTTGTCGGACCCTCACCTGGACCCTAAACCGTCCCCGTCCCCTAACCCTAACCCTAGCCCGAACCCTAACCCTAACCCTTCCCCGAAGCCTGACGCTCACCCGTCCCCTAATCCTAACCCGTACGGTAACACTAACCCGCGCCCTCACACGCACGCTCCCCCTAAAGCGTTGTCGGACCCTCACCTGGACCCTAAACCGTCCCCGTCCCCTAACCCTAACCATAGCCCGAACCCTAATCTAACCATTCCCCGAAGCCTGACCATCACCCGTCACCTAATCCTAACCCGTAGGCTCACACTAACCCGCGCCCTCACACGCACGCTCCCCCTAAAGCGTTGTCGGACCCTCACCTGGACCCTAAACCGTCCCCGTCCCCTAAACCTAACCCTAGCCCGAACCCTAACCCTAACCCTTCCCCGAAGCCTGACCCTCACCCGTCCCCTAATCCTAACCCGTACGCTAACACTAACCCGTGCCCTCACATGCACGCTCCCCCTAAAGCGTTGTCGGACCCTCAGCTGGATCCTAAACCGTCCCCGTCCCGTAACCCTAACCCTAGCCCGAACCCTAACCCTAACACTTCCCCGAAGCCTGACCCTTACCCGTCCCCTAATCCTAACCCGTAGGCTCACACTAACCTGTGCCCTTACACGCACGCTCCCCCTAAAGCGTTGTCGGACCCTCACCAGGACCCTAAACCGTCCCCGTCCCCTAACCCTAACCCTAGCCCGAACCCTAACCCTAACACTTCAACGAAGCCTGACCCTCACCCGTCCCCGAATCCTAACCCGTAGGCTCACACTAACCCGCGCCTTCACACGCACGATCCCCCTAAAGCGTTGTCGGACCCTCACCAGGACCCTAAACCGTCCCCGTCCCCTAACCGTAACCCTAGCCCGAACCCTAACCCTAACCCTTCCCCGAAGCCTGACCCTCACCCGTCCCCTAATCCTAACCCGTACGCTAACACTAACCCACGCCCTCACACGCACGCTCCCCCTAAAGCGTTGTCGGACCCTCACCTGGACCCTAAACCGTCCCCGTCCCCTAACCCTAACCCTAGCCCAAACCCTAACCCTAACCCTTCCCCGAAGCCTGACGCTCAACCGTCCCCTAACCCTAACCCGTACGGTAACACTAACCCGCGCCCTCACACGCACGCTACCCCTAAAGCGTTGTCGGACCCTCACCTCGACCCTAAACCGTCCCCGTCCCCTAACCCTAACCCTAGCCCGAACCCTAACCCTAACCCTTCCCCGAAGCCTGACCCTCACCCGTCGCCTAATCCTAACCCGTAGGCTCACACTAACCCACGCCCTCACACGCACGATCCCCCTAAAGCGTTGTCGGACCCTCACCTGGACCCTAAACCGTCCCCGTCCCCTAACCCTAACCCTAGCCCGAACCCTAACCCTAACCCTTCCCCGAAGCATGACCCTCACCCGTCCCCTAATCCTAAGCCGTACGCTAACACTAACCCGCGCCCTCACACGCACGCTCCCCCTAAAGCGTTGTCGGACCCTCACCTGGACCCTAAACCGTCCCCGTCCCCTAACCCTAACCCTAGCCCGAACCCTAACCCTAACCCATGCCCGAAGCCTGACCCTCGCCCGTCCCCTAATCCTAACCCGTACGCTAACACTAACCCGCGCCCTCACACGCACAGTCCCCCTAAAGCGTTGTCGGACCCTCACCTGGACCCTAAACCGTCCCCGTCCCCTAACCCTAACCCTAGCCCGAACCCTAACCCTAACCCTTCCCCGAAGCCTGACCCTCACCCGTCCCCTAATCCTAACCCGTAGGCTCACACTAACCAGCGCCCTCACACGCACGCTCCCCCTAAAGCGTTGTCGGAACCTCACCTCGACCCTAAACCTTCCCCGTCCCCTAACCCTAACCCTAGCCCGAACCCTAACCCTAACCCTTCCCCGAAGCCTGACCCTAACCCGTCCCCTAATCCTAACCCGTACGCTAACACTAATCCGCGCCCTCACATGCACGCTCCCCCTAAAGCGTTGTCGGACCCTCAGCTGGATCCTAAACCGTTCCCGTCCCCTAACCCTAACCCTAGCCCGAACCCTAACCATAACCCTTCCCCGAAGCCTGACCCTCACCCGTCCCCTAATCCTAACCCGTAGGCTCACACTAACCCGCGCCCTTACACGCACGCTCCCCCTAAATCGTTGTCGGACCCTCACTAGGACCCTAAACCGTCCCCGTCCCCTAACCCTAACCCTAGCCCGAACCCTAACCATAACACTTCCCCGAAGCCTGACCCTCACCCGTCCCCTAATCCTAACACGTACGCTCACACTAACCCGCGCCCTCACACGCACGCTCCCCCTAAAGCGTTGTCAGACCCTCACCTGGACCGTAAACTGTCCCCGTCCCCTAACACTAACCCTAGCCCGAACCCTAACCCTAAGCCTTCCCCGAAGCCTGACCCTCACCCGTCCCCTAATCCTAACCCGCACGCTAACACTAACCCGGGCCCTCACACGCACGCTCCCCCTAAAGCGTTGTCGGACCCTCACCTGGACCCTAAACCGTCCCCGTCCCCTAAACCTAACCTTAGCCCGAACCCTAACCCTAACACTTCCCCGAAGCCTGACCCTCACCCGTCCCCTAATCCTAACCCGTAGGCTCACACTAACCCGCGCCCTCACACGCACGCTGCCCCTAAAGCGTTTTCGGACCCTCACCAGGACCCTAAACCGTCCCCGTCCCCTAACCCTAACCCTAGCCCGAACCCTAACCCTAACTCTTCAACGAAGCCTGACCCTCACCCGTCCCCTAATCCTAACCCGTAGGCTCACACTAACCCGCGCCTTCACACGCACGATCCCCCTAAAGCGTTGTCGGACCGTCACCAGGACCCTAAACCGTCCCCGTCCCCTAACCCTAACCCTAGCCCGAACCCTAACCCTAACCCTTCCCCGAAGCCTGACCCTCACCCGTCCCCTAATCCTAACCCGTACGCTAACACTAACCCACGCCCTCACACGCACGCTCCCCCTAAAGCGTTGTCGGACCCTCACCTGGACCCTAAACCGTCCCCGTCCCCTAACCCTAACCCTAGCCCAAACCCTAACCCTAACCCTTCCCCGAAGCCTGACGCTCAACCGTCCCCTAATCCTAACCCGTACGGTAACACGAACCCGCGCCCTCACACGCACGCTCCCCCTAAAGTGTTGTCGGAACCTCACCTGGACCCTAAACCGTCCCCGTCCCCTAACCCTAACCCTAGCCCGAACCCTAACCCTAACCCTTCCCCGAAGCCTGACCCTCACCCGTCGCCTTATCCTAACCCGTAGGCTCACACTAACCCGCGCCCTCACACGCACGATCCCCCTAAAGCGTTGTCGGACCCTCACCTGGACCCTAAACCGTCCCCGTCCCCTGACCCTAACACTAGCCCGAACCCTAACCCTAACCCTTCCCCGAAGCATGACCCTCACCCGTCCCCTAATCCTAAGCCGTACGCTAACACTAACCCGCGCCCTCACACGCACGCTCCCCCTAAAGCGTTGTCGGACCCTCACCTGGACCCTAAACCGTCCCCGTCCCCTAACCCTAACCCTAGCCCGAACCCTAACCCTAACCCTTCCCCAAAGCCTGACCCTCACCCGTCCCCTAATCCTAACCCGTACGCTAACACTAACCCGCGCCCTCACACGCACAGTCCCCCTAAAGCGTTGTCGGACCCTCACCTGCCCTTAAACCGTCCCCGTCCCCTAACCCTAACCCTAGCCCGAACCCTAACCCTAACCCTTCCCCGAAGCCTGACCCTCACCCGTCCCCTAATCCTAACCCGTAGGCTCACACTAACCAGCGCCCTCACACGCACGCTCCCCCTATAGCGTTGTCGGAACCTCACCTCGACCCTAAACCTTCCCCGTCCCCTAACCCTAACCCTAGCCCGAACCCTAACCCTAACCCTTCCCCGAAGCCTGACCCTCACCCGTCCCCTAATCCTAACCCGTACGCTAACACTAATCCGCGCCCTCACATGCACGCTCCCCCTAAAGCGTTGTCGGACCCTCAGCTGGATCCTAAACCGTCCCCGTCCCCTAACCCTAACCCTAGCCCGAACCCTAACCCTAACCCTTCCCCGAAGCCTGACCCTCACCCGTCCCCTAATCCTAACCCGTAGGCTCACACTAACCCGCGCCCTTACACGCACGCTCCCCCTAAAGCGTTGTCGGACCCTCACCAGGACCCTAAACCGTCCCCGTCCCCTAACCCTAACCCTAGCCCGAACCCTAACCATAACACTTCCCCGAAGCCTGACCCTCACCCGTCCCCTAATCCTAACACGTACGCTCACACTAACTCGCGCCCTCACACGCACTCTCCCCCTAAAGCGTTGTCAGACCCTCACCTGGACCCTAAACCGTCCCCGTCCCCTAACCCTAACCCTAGCCCGAACCCTAACCCTAACCCTTCCCCGAAGCCTGACCCTCACCCTTCCCCTAATCCTAACCCGTAGGCTCACACTAACCCGCGCCCTCACACGCACGCTCCCCCTAAAGCGTTGTCGGACCCTCACCTGGACCCTAAACCGTCCCCGTCCCCTAACCCTAACCCTAGCCCGAACCCTAACCCTAACCCTTTCCCGAAACCTGACCCTCACCCGTCCCCTAATCCTAAGCCATAGGCTCACACTAAACCGCGCCCTCACACGCACGCTCCCCCTAAAGCGTTGTCGGACCCTCACCTGGACCCTAAACCGTCCCTGTCCCCTAACCCTAACCCTAGCCCGAAACCTAACCCTAACACTTCCCCGAAACCTGACCCTCACCCGTCCCCTAATCCTAACCCGTAGGCTCACGCTAACCCGCGCCCTCACACGCACGCTCCCCCTAAAGCGTTGTCGGACCCTCACCTGGACCCTAAACCGTCCCTGTCCCCTAACCCTAACCCTAGCCCGAACCCTAACCCTAACCCTTCCCCGAAGCCTGACCCTCACCCGTCCCCTAATCCTAACCCATAGGCTCACACTAACCCGCGCCCTCACACGCACGCTCCCCCTAAAGCGTTGTCGGACCCTCACCTGGACCCTAAAGCGTCCCCGTCCCCTAACCCTAAACCTAGCCCGAACCCTAAACCTAACCCTTCCCCGAAGCCTGACCCTCACCCGTCCCCTAATCCTAACCCGTACGCTAACACTAACCCACGCCCTCACACGCACGCTCCCCCTAAATCGTTGTCGGACCCTCACCTGGACCCTAAACCGTCCCCGTCCCCTAACCCTAACCCTAGCCCGAACCCTAACCCTAACCCTTCCCCGAAGCCTGACGCTCACCCGTCCCCTAATCCTAACCCGTACGGTAACACTAACCCGCGCCCTCACACGCACGCTCCCCCTAAAGCGTTGTCGGACCCTCACCTGGACCCTAAACCGTCCCCGTCCCCTAACCCTAACCATAGCCCGAACCCTAATCTAACCATTCCCCGAAGCCTGACCATCACCCGTCACCTAATCCTAACCCGTAGGCTCACACTAACCCGCGCCCTCACACGCACGCTCCCCCTAAAGCGTTGTCGGACCCTCACCTGGACCCTAAACCGTCCCCGTCCCCTAAACCTAACCCTAGCCCGAACCCTAACCCTAACCCTTCCCCGAAGCCTGACCCTCACCCGTCCCCTAATCCTAACCCGTACGCTAACACTAACCCGTGCCCTCACATGCACGCTCCCCCTAAAGCGTTGTCGGACCCTCAGCTGGATCCTAAACCGTCCCCGTCCCGTAACCCTAACCCTAGCCCGAACCCTAACCCTAACACTTCCCCGAAGCCTGACCCTTACCCGTCCCCTAATCCTAACCCGTAGGCTCACACTAACCTGTGCCCTTACACGCACGCTCCCCCTAAAGCGTTGTCGGACCCTCACCAGGACCCTAAACCGTCCCCGTCCCCTAACCCTAACCCTAGCCTGAACCCTAACCCTAACACTTCAACGAAGCCTGACCCTCACCCATCCCCGAATCCTAACCCGTAGGCTCACACTAACCCGCGCCTTCACACGCACGATCCCCCTAAAGCGTTGTCGGACCCTCACCAGGACCCTAAACCGTCCCCGTCCCCTAATCGTAACCCTAGCCCGAACCCTAACCCTAACCCTTCCCCGAAGCCTGACCCTCACCCGTCCCCTAATCCTAACCCGTACGCTAACACTAACCCACGCCCTCACACGCACGCTCCCCCTAAAGCGTTGTCGGACCCTCACCTGGACCCTAAACCGTCCCCGTCCCCTAACCCTAACCCTAGCCCAAACCCTAACCCTAACCCTTCCCCGAAGCCTGACGCTCAACCGTCCCCTAACCCTAACCCGTACGGTAACACTAACCCGCGCCCTCACACGCACGCTACCCCTAAAGCGTTGTCGGACCCTCACCTCGACCCTAAACCGTCCCCGTCCCCTAACCCTAACCCTAGCCCGAACCCTAACCCTAACCCTTCCCCGAAGCCTGACCCTCACCCGTCGCCTAATCCTAACCCGTAGGCTCACACTAACCCACGCCCTCACACGCACGATCCCCCTAAAGCGTTGTCGGACCCTCACCTGGACCCTAAACCGTCCCCGTCCCCTAACCCTAACCCTAGCCCGAACCCTAACCCTAACCCTTCCCCGAAGCATGACCCTCACCCGTCCCCTAATCCTAAGCCGTACGCTAACACTAACCCGCGCCCTCACACGCACGCTCCCCCTAAAGCGTTGTCGGACCCTCACCTGGACCCTAAACCGTCCCCGTCCCCTAACCCTAACCCTAGCCCGAACCCTAACCCTAACCCATGCCCGAAGCCTGACCCTCGCCCGTCCCCTAATCCTAACCCGTACGCTAACACTAACCCGCGCCCTCACACGCACAGTCCCCCTAAAGCGTTGTCGGACCCTCACCTGGACCCTAAACCGTCCCCGTCCCCTAACCCTAACCCTAGCCCGAACCCTAACCCTAACCCTTCCCCGAAGCCTGACCCTCACCCGTCCCCTAATCCTAACCCGTAGGCTCACACTAACCAGCGCCCTCACACGCACGCTCCCCCTAAAGCGTTGTCGGAACCTCACCTCGACCCTAAACCTTCCCCGTCCCCTAACCCTAACCCTAGCCCGAACCCTAACCCTAACCCTTCCCCGAAGCCTGACCCTAACCCGTCCCCTAATCCTAACCCGTACGCTAACACTAATCCGCGCCCTCACATGCACGCTCCCCCTAAAGCGTTGTCGGACCCTCAGCTGGATCCTAAACCGTTCCCGTCCCCTAACCCTAACCCTAGCCCGAACCCTAACCATAACCCTTCCCCGAAGCCTGACCCTCACCCGTCCCCTAATCCTAACCCGTAGGCTCACACTAACCCGCGCCCTTACACGCACGCTCCCCCTAAATCGTTGTCGGACCCTCACTAGGACCCTAAACCGTCCCCGTCCCCTAACCCTAACCCTAGCCCGAACCCTAACCATAACACTTCCCCGAAGCCTGACCCTCACCCGTCCCCTAATCCTAACACGTACGCTCACACTAACCCGCGCCCTCACACGCACGCTCCCCCTAAAGCGTTGTCAGACCCTCACCTGGACCGTAAACTGTCCCCGTCCCCTAACACTAACCCTAGCCCGAACCCTAACCCTAAGCCTTCCCCGAAGCCTGACCCTCACCCGTCCCCTAATCCTAACCCGCACGCTAACACTAACCCGGGCCCTCACACGCACGCTCCCCCTAAAGCGTTGTCGGACCCTCACCTGGACCCTAAACCGTCCCCGTCCCCTAAACCTAACCTTAGCCCGAACCCTAACCCTAACCCTTCCCCGAAGCCTGACCCTCACCCGTCCCCTAATCCTAACCCGTAGGCTCACACTAACCCGCGCCCTCACACGCACGCTGCCCCTAAAGCGTTTTCGGACCCTCACCAGGACCCTAAACCGTCCCCGTCCCCTAACCCTAACCCTAGCCCGAACCCTAACCCTAACTCTTCAACGAAGCCTGACCCTCACCCGTCCCCTAATCCTAACCCGTAGGCTCACACTAACCCGCGCCTTCACACGCACGATCCCCCTAAAGCGTTGTCGGACCGTCACCAGGACCCTAAACCGTCCCCGTCCCCTAACCCTAACCCTAGCCCGAACCCTAACCCTAACCCTTCCCCGAAGCCTGACCCTCACCCGTCCCCTAATCCTAACCCGTACGCTAACACTAACCCACGCCCTCACACGCACGCTCCCCCTAAAGCGTTGTCGGACCCTCACCTGGACCCTAAACCGTCCCCGTCCCCTAACCCTAACCCTAGCCCAAACCCTAACCCTAACCCTTCCCCGAAGCCTGACGCTCAACCGTCCCCTAATCCTAACCCGTACGGTAACACGAACCCGCGCCCTCACACGCACGCTCCCCCTAAAGTGTTGTCGGAACCTCACCTGGACCCTAAACCGTCCCCGTCCCCTAACCCTAACCCTAGCCCGAACCCTAACCCTAACCCTTCCCCGAAGCCTGACCCTCACCCGTCGCCTAATCCTAACCCGTAGGCTCACACTAACCCGCGCCCTCACACGCACGATCCCCCTAAAGCGTTGTCGGACCCTCACCTGGACCCTAAACCGTCCCCGTCCCCTGACCCTAACACTAGCCCGAACCCTAACCCTAACCCTTCCCCGAAGCATGACCCTCACCCGTCCCCTAATCCTAAGCCGTACGCTAACACTAACCCGCGCCCTCACACGCACGCTCCCCCTAAAGCGTTGTCGGACCCTCACCTGGACCCTAAACCGTCCCCGTCCCCTAACCCTAACCCTAGCCCGAACCCTAACCCTAACCCATGCCCGAAGCCTGACCCTCATCCGTCCCCTAATCCTAACCCGTACGCTAACACTAACCCGCGCCCTCACACGCACAGTCCCCCTAAAGCGTTGTCGGACCCTCACCTGGACCTTAAACCGTCCCCGTCCCCTAACCCTAACCCTAGCCCGAACCCTAACCCTAACCCTTCCCCGAAGCCTGACCCTCACCCGTCCCCTAATCCTAACCCGTAGGCTCACACTAACCAGCGCCCTCACACGCATGCTCCCCCTAAAGCGTTGTCGGAACCTCACCTCGACCCTAAACCTTCCCCGTCCCCTAACCCTAACCCTAGCCCGAACCCTAACCCTAACCCTTCCCCGAAGCCTGACCCTCACCCGTCCCCTAATCCTAACCCGTACGCTAACACTAATCCGCGCCCTCACATGCACGCTCCCCCTAAAGCGTTGTCGGACCCTCAGCTGGATCCTAAACCGTCCCCGTCCCCTAACCCTAACCCTAGCCCGAACCCTAACCCTAACCCTTCCCCGAAGCCTGACCCTCACCCGTCCCCTAATCCTAACCCGTAGGCTCACACTAACCCGCGCCCTTACACGCACGCTCCCCCTAAAGCGTTGTCGGACCCTCACCAGGACCCTAAACCGTCCCCGTCCCCTAACCCTAACCCTAGCCCGAACCCTAACCATAACACTTCCCCGAAGCCTGACCCTCACCCGTCCCCTAATCCTAACACGTACGCTCACACTAACTCGCGCCCTCACACGCACTCTCCCCCTAAAGCGTTGTCAGACCCTCACCTGGACCGTAAACCGTCCCCGTCCCCTAACACTAACTCTAGCCCGAACCCTAACCCTAAACCTTCCCCGAAGCCTGACCCTCACCCGTCCCCTAATCCTAACCCGCACGCTAACACTAACCCGGGCCCTCACACGCACGCTCCCCCTAAAGCGTTGTCGGACCCTCACCTGGACCCTAAACCGTCCCCGTCCCCTAACCCTAACCCTAGCCCGAACCCTAACCCTAACCCTTCCCCGAAGCATGACCCTCACCCGTCCCCTAATCCTAACCCGTAGGCTCACACTAACCCGTGCCCTCACACGCACGCTGCCCCTAAAGCGTTTTCGGACCCTCACCAGGACCCTAAACCGTCCCCGTCCCCTAACCCTAACCCTAGCCCGAACCCTAACCCTAACTCTTCAACGAAGCCTGACCCTCACCCGTCCCCTAATCCTAACCCGTAGGCTCACACTAACCCGCGCCCTCACACGCACGATCCCCCTAAAGCGTTGTCGGACCCTCACCAGGACCCTAAACCGTCCCCGTCCCCTAACCCTAACCCTAGCCCGAACCCTAACCCTAACCCTTCCCCGAAGCCTGACCCTCACCCGTCCCCTAATCCTAACCCGTACGCTAACACTAACCCACGCCCTCACACGCACGCTCCCCCTAAAGCGTTGTCGGACCCTCACCTGGACCCTAAACCGTCCCCGTCCCCTAACCCTAACCCTAGCCCAAACCCTAACCCTAACCCTTCCCCGAAGCCTGACGCTCAACCGTCCCCTAATCCTAACCCGTACGGTAACACTAACCCGCGCCCTCACACGCACGCTCCCCCTAAAGCGTTGTCGGAACCTCACCTGGACCCTAAACCGTCCCCGTCCCCTAACCCTAACCCTAGCCCGAACCCTAACCCTAACCCTTCCCCGAAGCCTGACCCTCACCCGTCGCCTAATCCTAACCCGTAGGCTCACACTAACCCGCGCCCTCACACGCACGATCCCCCTAAAGCGTTGTCGGACCCTCACCTGGACCCTAAACCGTCCCCGTCCCCTGACCCTAACACTAGCCCGAACCCTAACCCTAACCCTTCCCCGAAGCATGACCCTCACCCGTCCCCTAATCCTAAGCCGTACGCTAACACTAACCCGCGCCCTCACACGCACGCTCCCCCTAAAGCGTTGTCGGACCCTCACCTGGACCCTAAACCGTCCCCGTCCCCTAACCCTAACCCTAGCCCGAACCCTAACCCTAACCCTTGCCCGAAGCCTGACCCTCACCCGTCCCCTAATCCTAACCCGTACGCTAACACTAACCCGCGCCCTCACACGCACAGTCCCCCTAAAGCGTTGTCGGACCCTCACCTGGACCTTAAACCGTCCCCGTCCCCTAACCCTAACCCTAGCCCGAACCCTAACCCTAACCCTTCCCCGAAGCCTGACCCTCACCCGTCCCCTAATCCTAACCCGTAGGCTCACACTAACCAGCGCCCTCACACGCACGCTCCCCCTAAAGCGTTGTCGGAACCTCACCTCGACCCTAAACCTTCCCCGTCCCCTAACCCTAACCCTAGCCCGAACCCTAACCCTAACCCTTCCCCGAAGCATGACCCTCACCCGTCCCCTAATCCTAACCCGTACGCTAACACTAATCCGCGCCCTCACATGCACGCTCCCCCTAAAGCGTTGTCGGACCCTCAGCTGGATCCTAAACCGTCCCCGTCCCCTAACCCTAACCCTAGCCCGAACCCTAACCCTAACCCTTCCCCGAAGCCTGACCCTCACCCGTCCCCTAATCCTAACCCGTAGGCTCACACTAACCCGCGCCCTTACACGCACGCTCCCCCTAAAGCGTTGTCGGACCCTCACCAGGACCCTAAACCGTCCCCGTCCCCTAACCCTAACCCTAGCCCGAACCCTAACCATAACACTTCCCCGAAGCCTGACCCTCACCCGTCCCCTAATCCTAACACGTACGCTCACACTAACTCGCGCCCTCACACGCACTCTCCCCCTAAAGCGTTGTCAGACCCTCACCTGGACCGTAAACCGTCCCCGTCCCCTAACACTAACCCTAGCCCGAACCCTAACCCTAACCCTTCCCCGAAGCCTGACCCTCACCCGTCCCCTAATCCTAACCCGCACGCTAACACTAACCCGGGCCCTCACACGCACGCTCCCCCTAAAGCGTTGTCGGACCCTCACCTGGACCCTAAACCGTCCCCGTCCCCTAACCCTAACCCTAGCCCCAACCCTAACCCTAACCCTTCCCTGAAGCATGACCCTCACCCGTCCCCTATTCCTAAGACGTACGCTAACACTAACCCGCGCCCTCACACGCACGCTCCCCCTAAAGCGTTGTCGGACCCTCACCTGGACCCTAAACCTTCCCCGTCCCCTAACCCTAACCCTAGCCCGAACCCTAACCCTAACCCTTCCCCGAAGCCTGACCCTCACCCGTCACCTAATCCTAACCCGTAGGCTCACACTAACACGCGCCCTCACACGCACGCTCCCCCTAAAGCGCTGTCGGACCCTCACCTGGACCCTAAACCGTCCCCGTCCCCTAACCCTAACCCTAGCCCGAACCCTAACCCTAACCCTTCCCCGAAGCATGACCCTCACCCGTCCCCTAATCCTAAGCCGTACGCTAACACTAACCCGCACCCTCACACGCACGCTCCCCCTAAAGCGTTGTCGGACCCTCACCTGGACCCTAAACCGTCCCCGTCCCCTAACCCTAACCCTAGCCCGAACCCTAACCCTAACCCTTCCCCGAAGCCTGACCCTCACCCGTCCCCTAATCCTAACCCGTACGCTAACACTAACCCGCGCCCTCACACGCACGCTCCCCCTAAAGCGTTGTCGGACCCTCACCTCGACCCTAAACCGTCCCCGTCCCCTAACCCTAACCCTAGCCCCAACCCTAACCCTAACCCTTCCCCGAAGCCTGACCCTCACCCGTCCCCTAATCCTAACCCGCACGCTAACACTAACCCGCGCCCTCACATGCACGCTCCCCCTAAAGCGTTGTCGGACCCTCACCTGAACCGTAAACCGTCCGCGTCCCCTAACCCTAACCCTAGCCCGAATCCTAACCCTAACCCTTCCCCGAAGCCTGACGCTCACCCGTCCCCTAATCCTAACCCGTACGGTGACACTAACCCGCGCCCTCACACGCACGCTCCCCCTAAAGCGTTGTCGGACCCTCACCTGGACCCTAAACCGTCCCCGTCCCCTAACCCTAACCCTAGCCCGAACCCTAACCCTAACCCTTCCCCGAAGCCTGACGCTCACCCGTCCCCTAATCCTAACCCGTACGGTAACACTAACCCGCGCCCTCACACGCACGCTCCCCCTAAAGCGTTGTCGGACCCTCACCTCGATCCTAAACCGTCCCCGTCCCCTAACCCTAACCCTAGCCCGAACCCTAACCCTAAACCTTCCCCGAAGCCTGACCCTCACCCGTCCCCTAATCCTAACCCGTAGGCTCACACTAACCCGCGCCCTCACACGCACGCTCCCCCTAAAGCGTTGTCGGACCCTCACCTCGACCCTAAACCGTCCCCGTCCCCTAACCCTAACCCTAGCCCGAACCCTAACCCTAACTCTTCCCCGAAGCCTGACCCTCACCCGTCCCTTAATCCTAACCCGTAGGCTCACATTAACCCGCGCCCTCACACACACGATCCCCCTAAAGCGTTGTCGGACCCTCACCTGGACCCTAAACCGTCCCTGTCCCCTAACCCTAACCCTAGCCCGAACCCTAACCCTAAGCCTTCCCCGAAGCCTGACCCTCACCCGTCCCCTAATCCTAACCCGTACGCTAACACTAACCCGCACCCTCACACGCACGCTCCCCCTAAAGCGTTGTCGGACCCTCACCTCGACCCTAAACCGTCCCCGTCCCCTAACCCTAACCCTAGCCCGAACCCTAACCCTAAGCCTTCCCCGAAGCCTGACCCTCACCCGTCCCCTAATCCTAACCCGTATGCTCACACTAACCCGCGCCCTCACACGCACGCTCCCCCGAAAGCGTTGTCGGACCCTCACCTGGACCCTAAACCATCCCCGTCCCCTAACCCTAACCCTAGCCCGAACCCTAACCCTAACCCTTCCCCGAAGCCTGACCCTCACCCGTCCCTTAATCCTAACCCGTAGGCTCACACTAACCCACGCCCTCACACGCACGCTCCCCCTAAAGCGTTTTCGGACCCTCACCTCGACCCTAAACCGTCCCCATCCCCTAACCCTAACCCTAGCCCGAACCCTAACCCTAACACTTCCCCGAAGCCTGACCCTCACCCGTCCCCTAATCCTAACCCGTAGGCTCACACTAACCCGCGCCCTCACACGCACGCTCCCCCTAAAGCGTTTTCGGACCCTCACCTCGACCCTAAACCGTCCCCATCCCCTAACCCTAACCCTAGCCCGAACCCTAACCCTAACACTTCCCCGAAGCCTGACCCTCACCCGTCCCCTAATCCTAACCCGTACGCTCACACTAACCCGCGCCCTCACACGCACGCTCCCCCTAAAGCGTTGTCGGACCCTCATCTGGACCCTAAACCGTCCCCGTACCCTAACCCTAACCCTAGCCCGAACCCTAACCCTAACCCTTCCATGAAGCCTGACCCTCACCCGTCCCCTAATCCTAACCCGTACGCTAAGACTAACCCACGCCCTCACACGCACGCTCCCCCTAAAGCGTTGTCGGACCCTCACCTGGACCCTAAACCGTCCCCGTCCCCTAACCCTAACCCTAGCCCGAACCCTAACCCTAACCCTTCCCCGAAGCCTGACGCTCACCCGTCCCCTAATCCTAACCCGTACGGTAACACTAACCCGTGCCCTCACACGCACGCTCCCCTAAAGCGTTGTCGGACCCTCACCTGGACCCTAAACCGTCCCCGTCCCCTAACCCTAACCCTAGCCCGAACCCTAACCCTAACCCTTCCCCGAAGCCTGACCCTCACCCGTCACCTAATCCTAACCCGTAGGATCACACTAACCCGCGCCCTCACACGCACGATCCCCCTAAAGCGTTGTCGGACACTCACCTGACCATAAACCGTCCCCGTCCCCTAACCCTAACCCTAGCCCGAACCCTAACCCTAACCCTTCCCCGAAGCATGACCCTCACACGTCCCCTAATCCTAAGCCGTACGCTAACACTAACCCGCGCCCTCACACGCACGATCCCCCTAAAGCGTTGTCGGACTCTCACCTCGACCCTAAACCGTCCCCGTCCCCTAACCCTAACCCTAGCCTGAACCCTAACCCTAACCCTTCCCCGAAGCCTGACCCTCACCCGTCCCCTAATCCTAACCCGTACGCTAACACTAACCCACACCCTCACATGCACGCTCCCCCTAAAGCGTTGTCGGACCCTCAGCTGGATCCTAAACCGTCCCCGTCCCCTAACCCTAACCCTAGCCCGAACCCTAACTCTAACCCTTCCCCGAAGCCTGACCCTCACCCGTCCCCTAATACTAACCCGTAGGCTCACACTCACACGCGCCCTTACACGCACGCTCCCCCTAAAGCGTTGTCGGACCCTCACCAGGACCCTAAACCGTCCCCGTCCCCTAACCCTAACCCTAGCCCGAACCCTAACCATAACACTTCCCCGAAGCCTGACCCTCACCCGTCCCCTAATCCTAACCCGTACGCACACACTAACTCGCGCCCTCACACGCACGCTCCCCCTAAAGCGTTGTCAGACCCTCACCTGGACCCTAAACCGTCCCCGTCCCCTAACCCTAACCCTAGCCCGAACCCTAACCCTAACCCTTCCCCGAAGCCTGACCCTCACCCGTCCCCTAATCCTAACCCGGATGCTCACACTAACCCGCGCCCTCACATGCACGCTCCCCCTAAAGCGTTGTCGGACCCTCACCTGGACCCTAAACCGTCCCCGTACCCTAACCCTAACCCTAGCCCGAACCCTAACCTTAACCCTTCAACGAAGCCTGACCCTAACCCGTCCCCTAATCCTAACCTGTAGGCTCACACTAACCCGCGCCCTCACATGCACGCTCCCCCTAAAGCGTTGTCGGACCATCACCTGGACCCTAAACCGTCCCCGTCCCCTAACCCTAACCCTAGCCCGAACCCTAACCCTAACCCTTCCCCGAAGCCTGACCCTCACCCGTCCCCTAATCCTAACCCGTAGGCTCACACTAACCCGCGCCCTCACACGCACGCTCCCCCTAAAGCATTGTCGGAACCTCACCTGGACCCTAAACCGTCCCCGTCCCCTAACCCTAACCCTAGCCCGAACCCTAACCCTAACCCTTCCCCGAAGCCTGACCCTCACCCGTCACCTAATCCTAACCCGTAGGATCACACTAACCCGCGCCCTCACACGCACGAAACCCCTAAAGCGTTGTCGGACCCTCACCTGGACCCTAAACCGTCCCCGTCCCCTAACCCTAACCCTAGCCCGAACCCTAACTCTAACCCTTCCCCGAAGCATGACCCTCACCCGTCCCCTAATCCTAAGCCATACGCTAACACTAACGCGCGCCCTCACACGCACGCTCCCCCTAAAGCGTTGTCGGACCCTCACCTCGACCCTAAACCGTCCCCGTCCCCTAACCCTAACCCTAGCCCGAACCCTAACCCTAACCCTTCCCCGAAGCCTGACCCTCACCCGTCCCCTAATCCTAACCCGTAGGCTCACACTAACCCGCGCCCTCACATGCACGCTCCCCCTAAAGCATTGTCGGACCCTCACCTGGACCCTAAACCGTCCCCGTCCCCTAACCCTAACCCTATCCCGAACCCTAACCCTAACCCTTCCCCGAAGCCTGACCCTCACCCGTCCCCTAATGCTAACCCGTACGCTAACACTAACCCGCGCCCTCACACGCACGCTCCCCCTAAAGCGTGGTCGGACCCTCAATTGGACCCTAAGCCGTCCCCGTCCCCTAACCCTAACCCTAGCCCGAACCCTAACCCTAACCCTTCCCCGAAGCCTGACCCTCACCCGTCCCCTAATCCTAACCCGCACGCTAACACTAACCCAGGCCCTCACACGCACGCTCCCCCTAAAGCGTTGTTAGACCTTCACCTGGACCCTAAACCGTCCCCGTCCCCTAACCCTAACTCTAGCCCGAACCCTAACCCTAACACTTCCCCGAAGCCTGACCCTCACCCGTCCCCTAATCCTAAGCCGTAGGCTCACACTAACCCGCGCCCTCACACGCACGCTCCCCCTAAAGCGTTGTCGGACCCTCACCTGGACCCTAAACCGTCCCCGTACCCTAACCCTAACCCTAGCCCGAACCCTAACCTTAACCCTTCAACGAAGCCTGACCCTCACCCGTCCCCTAATCCTAACCTGTAGGCTCACACTAACCCGCGCCCTCACACGAACGCTCCCCCTAAAGCGTTGTCGGACCATCACCTGGACCCTAAACCGTCCCCGTCCCCTAACCCTAACCCTAGCCCGAACCCTAACCCTAACCCTTCCCCGAAGCCTGACCCTCACCCGTCCCCTAATCCTAACCCGTAGGATCACACTAACCCGCGCCCTCACACGCACGATCCCCCTAAAGCGTTGTCGGACCCTCACCTGGACCCTAAACCGTCCTCGTCCCCTAACCCTAACCCTAGCCCGAACCCTAACCCTAACCCTTCCCCGAAGCATGACCCTCACCCGTCCCCTAATCCTAAGCCATACGCTAACACTAACCCGCGCCCTCACACGCACGCTCCCCCTAAAGCGTTGTCGGACCCTCACCTCGACCCTAAACCATCCCCGTCCCCTAACCCTAACCCTAGCCCGAACCCTAACCCTAACCCTTCCACGAAGCCTGACCCTCACCCGTCCCCTAATCCTAACCCGTAGGCTCACACTAACCCGCGCCCTCACACGCACGCTCCCCCTAAAGCGTTGTCGGACCCTCACCTGGACCCTAAACCGTCCCCGTCCCCTAACCCTAACCCTAGCCCGAACCCTAACCCTAATCCTTCCCCGAAGCCTGACCCTCACCCGTCCTCTAATCCTAACCCGTAGGCTCACACTAACCAGCGCCCTCACACGCACGCTCCCCCTAAAGCGTTGTCGGACCCTCACCTCGACCCTAAACCGTCCCCGTCCCCTAACCCTAACCCTAGCCCGAACCCTAACCCTAACCCTTCCCCGAAGCCTGACCCTCACCCGTCCCCTAATCCTAACCCGTACGCTCACACTAACCCGCGCCCTCACACGCACGCTCCCCCTAAAGCGTTGTCGGACCCTCACCTGGACCCTAAACCGTCCCCGTACCCTAACCCTAACCCTAGCCCGAACCCTAACCCTAACCCTTCCCCGAAGCCTGACCCTCACCCGTCCCCTAATCCTAACCCGTAGGCTCACACTAACCCACGCCCTCACACGCACGCTCCCCCTAAAGCGTTGTCGGACCCTCACCAGGACCCTAAACCGTCCCCGTCCCCTAACCCTTACCCTAGCCCGAACCCTAACCATAACACTTCCCCGAAGCCTGACCCTCACCCGTCCCCTAATCCTAACCCGTACGCTCACTCTAACTCGCGCCCACACACGCACGCTCCCCCTAAAGCGTTGTCAGACCCTCACCTGGACCCTAAACCGTCCCCGTCCCCTAACACTAACCCTAGCCCGAACCCTAACCCTAACCCTTCCCCGAAGCCTGACCCTCACCCGTCCCCTAATCCTAACCCGCACGCTAACAATAACCCGGGCCCTCACACGCATGCTCCCCCTAAAGCGTTGTCGGACCCTCACCTGGACCCTAAACCGTCCCCTTCCCCTAAACCTAACCCTAGCCCGAACCCTAACCCTAACACTTCCCCGAAGCCTGACCCTCACCCGTCCCCTAATCCTAACCCGTACGCTAACACTAACCCGCGCCCTCACACGCACGCTCCCCCTAAAGCGTGGTCGGACCCTCAATTGGACCCTAAGCCTTCCCCGTCCCCTAACCCTAACCCTAGCCCGAACCCTAACCCTAACCCTTCCCCGAAGCCTGACCCTCACCCGTCCCCTAATCCTAACCCGCACGCTAACACTAACCCAGGCCCTAACACGCACGCTCCCCCTAAAGCGTTGTTAGACCCTCACCTGGACCCTAAACCGTCCCCGTCCCCTAACCCTAACCCTAGCCCGAACCCTAACCCTAACCCTTCCCCGAAGCCTGCCGCTCACCCGTCCCCTAATCCTAACCCGTATGGTAACACTAACCCGCGCCCTCGCACGCACGCTCCCCCTAAAGCGTTGTCGGACCCTCACCTCGATCCTAAACCGTCCCCGTCCCCTAACCCTAACCCTAGCCCGAACCCTAACCCTAACCCTTCCCCGAAGCCTGACCCTCACCCGTCCCCTAATCCTAACCCGTAGGCTCACACTAACCCGCGCCCTCACACGCACGCTCCCCCTAAAGCGTTGTCGGACCCTCACCTGGACCCTAAACCGTCCCCGTCCCCTAACCCTAACCCTAGCCCAAACCCTAACCCTAACCCTTCCCCGAAGCCTGACCCTCACCCGTCCCTTAATCCTAACCCGTAGGCTCACATTAACCCGCGCCCTCACACACACGATCCCCCTAAAGCGTTGTCGGACCCTCACCTGGACCATAAACCGTCCCTGTCCCCTAACCCTAACCCTAGCCCGAAACCT
The DNA here is from genome assembly GCF_949774975.1 of Lagenorhynchus albirostris. Taxonomy (NCBI): domain Eukaryota; kingdom Metazoa; phylum Chordata; class Mammalia; order Artiodactyla; family Delphinidae; genus Lagenorhynchus; species Lagenorhynchus albirostris. The sequence continues at coordinate 450,280 of NW_026783348.1, forward strand.
AACCCTAAGCCTTCCCCGAAGCCTGACCCTCACCCGTCCCCTAATCCTAACCCGTACGGTAACACTAACCCGCGCCCTCACATGCACGCTCCCCCTAAAGCGTTGTCGGACCCTCACCTCGACCCTAAACCGTCCCCGTCCCCTAACCCTAACCCTAGCCCGAACCCTAACCCTAACCCTTCCCCGAAGCCTGACCCTCACCCGTCCCCTAATCCTAACCCGTATGCTCACACTAACCCGCGCCCTCACACGCACGCTCCCCCTAAAGCGTTGTCGGACCCTCACCTGGACCCTAAACCATCCCCGTCCCCTAACCCTAACGCTAGCCCGAACCCTAACCCTAACCCTTCCCCGAAGCCTGACCCTCACCCGTCCCCTAATCCTAACCCGTAGGCTCACACTAACCCGCGCCCTCACACGCACGCTCCCCCTAAAGCGTTTTCGGACCCTCACCTCGACCCTAAACCGTCCCCATCCCCTAACCCTAACCCTAGCCCGAACCCTAACCCTAACACTTCCCCGAAGCCTGACCCTCACCCGTCCCCTAATCCTAACCCGTACGCTCACACTAACCCACGCCCTCACACGCACGCTCCCCCTAAAGCGTTGTCGGACCCTCACCTGGACCCTAAACCGTCCCCGTACCCTAACCCTAACCCTAGCCCGAACCCTAACCCTAACCCTTCCCCGAAGCCTGACCCTCACCCGTCCCCTAATCCTAACCCGTACGCTAAGACTAACCCACGCCCTCACACGTACGCTCCCCCTAAAGCGTTGTCGGACCCTCACCTGGACCCTAAACCGTCCCCGTCCCCTAACCCTAACCCTAGCCCGAACCCTAACCCTAACCCTTCCCCGAAGCCTGACGCTCACCCGTCCCCTAATCCTAACCCGTACGGTAACACTAACCCGCGCCCTCACACGCACGCTACCCTAAAGCGTTGTCGGACCCTCACCTGGACCCTAAACCGTCCCCGTCCCCTAACCCTAACCCTAGCCCGAACCCTAACCCTAACCCTTCCCCGAAGCCTGACCCTCACCCGTCACCTAATCCTAACCCGTAGGATCACACTAACCCGCGCCCTCACACGCACGATCCCCCTAAAGCGTTGTCGGACACTCACCTGACCCTAAACCGTCCCCGTCCCCTAACCCTAACCCTAGCCCGAACCCTAACCCTAACCCTTCCCCGAAGCCTGACCCTCACCCGTCCCCTAATCCTAAGCCGTACGCTAACACTAACCCGCGCCCTCACACGCACGATCCCCCTAAAGCGTTGTCGGACACTCACCTCGACCCTAAACCGTCCCCGTCCCCTAACCCTAACCCTAGCCTGAACCCTAACCCTAACCCTTCCCCGAAGCCTGACCCTCACCCGTCCCCTAATCCTAACCCGTACGCTAACACTAACCCACACCCTCACATGCACGCTCCCCCTAAAGCGTTGTCGGACCCTCAGCTGGATCCTAAACCGTCCCCGTCCCCTAACCCTAACCCTAGCCCGAACCCTAACCCTAACCCTTCCCCGAAGCCTGACCCTCACCCGTCCCCTAATACTAACCCGTAGGCTCACACTCACACGCGCCCTTACATGCACGCTACCCCTAAAGCGTTGTCGGACCCTCACCAGGACCCTAAACCGTCCCCGTCCCCTAACCCTAACCCTAGCCCGAACCCTAACCATAACACTTCCCCGAAGCCTGACCCTCACCCGTCCCCTAATCCTAACGGGTACGCACACACTAACTCGCGCCCTCACACGCACGCTCCCCCTAAAGCGTTGTCACACCCTCACCTGGACCCTAAACCGTCCCCGTCCCCTAACCCTAACCCTAGCCCGAACCCTAACCCTAACCTTTCCCCGAAGCCTGACCCTCACCCGTCCCCTAATCCTAACCCGGATGCTCACACTAACCCGCGCCCTCACATGCACGCTCCCCCTAAAGCGTTGTCGGACCCTCACCTGGACCCTAAACCGTCCCCGTCCCCTAACCCTAACCCTAGCCCGAACCCTAACCCTAACCCTTCCCCGAAGCCTGACGCTCACCCGTCCCCTAATCCTAACCCGTAGGCTCACACTAACCCGCGCCCTCACACGCACGCTCCCCTAAAGCGTTGTCGGACCCTCACCTGGACCCTAAACCGTCCCCGTCCCCTAAACCTAACCCTAGCCCGAACCCTAACCCTAAGCCTTCCCCGAAGCCTGACCCTCACCCGTCACCTAATCCTAACCCGTACGCTAACACTAACCCGCGCCCTCACACGCACGCTCCCCCTAAAGCGTGGTCGGACCCTCAATTGGACCCTAAGCCGTCCCCGTCCCCTAACCCTAACCCTAGCCCGAACCCTAACCCTAACCCTTCCCCGAAGCCTGACCCTCACCCGTCCCCTAATCCTAACCCGCACGCTAATACTAACCCAGGCCCTCACACGCACGCTCCCCCTAAAGCGTTGTTAGACCCTCACCTGGACCCTAAACCGTCCCCGTCCCCTAACCCTAACCCTAGCCCGAACCCTAACCCTAACACTTCCCCGAAGCCTGACCCTCACCCGTCCCCTAATCCTAACCCGTAGGCTCACACTAACCCGCGCCCTCACACGCACGCTCCCCCTAAAGCATTGTCGGAACCTCACCTGGACCCTAAACCGTCCCCGTCCCCTAACCCTAACCCTAGCCCGAACCCTAACCCTAAGCCTTCCCCGAAGCCTGACCCTCACCCGTCACCTAATCCTAACCCGTAGGATCACACTAACCGGCGCCCTCACACGCACGATCCCCCTAAAGCGTTGTCGGACCCTCACCTGGACCCTAAACCGTCCCCGTCCCCTAACCCTAACCCTAGCCCAAACCCTAACCCTAACCCTTCCCCGAAGCATGACCCTCACCCGTCCCCTAATCCTAAGCCATACGCTAACACTAACGCGCGCCCTCACACGCACGCTCCCCCTAAAGCTTTGTCGGACCCTCACCTCGACCCTAAACCGTCCCCGTCCCCTAACCCTAACCCTAGCCCGAACCCTAACCCTAACCCTTCCCCGAAGCCTGACCCTCACCCGTCCCCTAATCCTAACCCGTAGGCTCACACTAACCCGCGCCCTCACACGCACGCTCCCCCTAAAGCGTTGTCGGACCCTCACCTGGACCCTAAACTGTCCCCGTCCCCTAACCCTAACCCTAGCCCGAACCCTAACCCTAACCCTTCCCCGAAGCCTGACCCTCACCCGTCCCCTAATCCTAACCCGTACGCTAACACTGACCCACGCCCTCACACGCACGCTCCCCCTAAGGCGTTGTCAGACCCTCACATGGACCCTAAACCGTCCCCGTCCCCTAACCCTAACCCTAGCCCGAACCCTAACCCTAACCCTTCCCCGAAGCCTGACGCTCACCCGTCCCCTAATCCTAAGCCGTACGCTAACACTAACCCGCGCCCTCACACGCACGCTCCCCCTAAAGCGTTGTCGGACCCTCACCTGGACCCTAAACCGTCCCCGTCCCCTAACCCTAACCCTAGCCCGAACCCTAACCCTAAACCTTCCCCAAAGCCTGACCCTCACCCGTCCCCTAATCCTAACCCGTACGCTAACACTAACCCGCGCCCTCACACCCACGCTCCCCCTAAAGCGTTGTCGGACCCTCACCTGGACCCTAAACCGTCCCCGTCCCCTAACCCTAACCGTAGCCCGAACCCTAACCCTAACCCTTCCCCGAAGCCTGACCCTCACCCGTCCCCTAATCCTAACCCGTAGGCTCACACTAACCCGCGCCCTCACACGCACGCTCCCCCTAAAGCGTTTTCGGACCCTCACCTCGACCCTAAACCGTCCCCATCCCCTAATCCTAACCCTAGCCCGAACCCTAACCCTAACACTTCCCCGAAGCCTGACCCTCACCCGTCCCCTAATCCTAACCCGTACGCTCACACTAACCCGCGCCCTCACACCCACGCTCCCCCTAAAGCGTTGTCGGACCCTCACCTGGACCCTAAACCGTCCCCGTACCGTAACCCTAACCCTAGCCCGAACCCTAACCCTAACCCTTCCCCGAAGCCTGACCCTCACCCGTCCCCTAATCCTAACCCGTACGCTAACACTAACCCACGCCCTCACACGCACGCTCCCCCTAAAGCGTTGTCGGACCCTCACCTGGACCCTAAACCGTCCCCGTCCCCTAACCCTAACCCTAGCCCGAACCCTAACCCTAACCCTTCCCCGAAGCCTGACGCTCACCCGTCCCCTAATCCTAACCCGTACGGTAACACTAACCCGCGCCCTCACACGCACGCTCCCCTAAAGCGTTGTCGGACCCTCCCCTGGACCCTAAACCGTCCCCGTCCCCTAACCCTAACCCTAGCCCGAACCCTAACCCTAAGCCTTCCCCGAAGCCTGACCCTCACCCGTCACCTAATCCTAACCCGTAGGATCACACTAACCCGCGCCCTCACACGCACGATCCCCCTAAAGCGTTGTCGGACCCTCACCTGGACCCTAAACCGTCCCCGTCCCCTAACCCTAACCCTAGCCCGAACCCTAACCCTAACCCTTCCCCGAAGCATGACCCTCACCCGTCCCCTAATCCTAAGCCGTACGCTAACAAAACCCGCGCCCTCACACGCACGATCCCCCTAAAGCATTGTCGGAACCTCACCTGGACCCTAAACCGTCCCCGTCCCCTAACCCTAACACTAGCCCGAACCCTAACCCTAACCCTTCCCCGAAGCCTGACCCTCACCCGTCCCCTAATGCTAACCCGTACGCTAACACTAACCCGCGCCCTCACATGCACGCTCCCCCTAAAGCGTGGTCGGACCCTCAATTGGACCCTAAGCCGTCCCCGTCCCCTAACCCTAACCCTAGCCCGAACCCTAACCCTAACCCTTCCCCGAAGCCTGACCCTCACCCGTCCCCTAATCCTAACCCGCACGCTAACACTAACCCAGGCCCTCACACGCACGCTCCCCCTAAAGCGTTGTTAGACCCTCACCTGGACCCTAAACCGTCCCCGTCCCCTAACCCTAACTCTAGCCCGAACCCTAAACCTAACACTTCCCCGAAGCCTGACCCTCACCCGTCCCCTAATCCTAAGCCGTAGGCTCACACTAACCCGTGCCCTCACATGCACGCTCCCCCTAAAGCGTTGTCGGACCCTCACCTGGACCCTAAACCGTCCCCGTACCCTAACCCTAACCCTAGCCCGAACCCTAACCTTAACCCTTCAACGAAGCCTGACCCTCACCCGTCCCCTAATCCTAACCTGTAGGCTCACACTAACCCGCGCCCTCACACGAACGCTCCCCCTAAAGCGTTGTCGGACCATCACCTGGACCCTAAACCGTCCCCGTCCCCTAACCCTAACCCTAGCCCGAACCCTAACCCTAACCCTTCCCCGAAGCCTGACCCTAACCCGTCCCCTAATCCTAACCCGTAGGCTCACACTAACCCGCGCCCTCACACGCACGCTCCCCCTAAAGCATTGTCGGAACCTCACCTGGACCCTAAACCGTCCCCGTCCCCTAACCCTAACCCTAGCCCGAACCCTAACCCTAACCCTTCCCCGAAGCCTGACCCTCACCCGTCACCTAATCCTAACCCGTAGGATCACACTAACCCGCGCCCTCACACGCACGATCCCCCTAAAGCGTTGTCGGACCCTCACCTGGACCCTAAACCGTCCCCGTCCCCTAACCCTAACCCTAGCCCGAACCCTAACCCTAACCCTTC